>NC_084468.1:84323636-84626666 GCF_027409185.1 Cynocephalus volans | reverse complement strand
AATTGTTATTTTCTAACAGGAGGGCGTGTGGATTTCCCTGGCTCTGCTGTCTATTTCCCTGATCATGGAAAAAATATTCCTTTTAATTTTATCCTAAGGGTATGCTGGAGTAATCTACCCTAATGAACTTTCAGTGTTTTTGCAGATGGCTGGACTGAGAGCTAACTCCATCTGCCCTGTTTACCACTTCTCTAACTATATAGAATAAAAATTTATTTTTAAGTAATTTGATGTGAACATTTTCTCTTTGGGAGACACTACACAAGATGATAATGATGATGACGATGATGATGATAATTGATACATAATGGTTTTATATACCAAGCTTGATACGCTTTACGTGTATTAACTCACTTAATCCTCACAACAATACTACAAGATAGGTATTATTATCCCCATTTTTCAAATGTGAAAACCAAAGCACACAGAGGTTAGGTAAGTTGCTTATGAATACTCAGAAAACAGATGGCAGAGGTGGGTTTCCAATCAATGAAAAGCCCATGCTTTTGACCACTAAGCTACATTGTCTCTCAAGAACAAGGACTACTTTACATAACTTAATTAATATATCTATAATCAGCTATAAGTTGGATAGCATGGACTCCATTTGAAAAATGAGGAAAGTGCGTTCAGAAAGGGGAGGTAACTTTTCAAAGGCCACAGACACTGGAAGTGTCTGAGTCCAAATTTGCACTCTGATCTATTATCCTTCTACATGAAGCTAACTTCAAACCTGTAACTGTCATCCTATCACATGCAGACAGGCAATGAAAAACTATAAATCTAAGAATATAGTATTCTCAGCCTGCTCTTAGTAACTACTCACCTCAGTTCCCAACTTGTTCATATATCTTGTTGTATGATGTTCATAGGGAGAGGAGCATGAAGGAAAAAGAAGTGTTGATAGAGCTATATTAGGACTGCTATCTGTCACATAGGAGGCCTTCAAATAACTATTGATTAAATGAATATTCCATTAATTTTGTTTTCAATTATCTTCTTTTTGCAAGAAATTTTGTGGGCAATTCTCGCAGCAGTTGAAAATCAGAGGATTTAAAATTTTTTTTTTATTTTTAGAATTGTTTCAAATTTTTGTCTTTCTCAGTGTTTTCGTTTGTATATTGAATTACGAATGTAAATGAACTTACTGCATAGTCATAGTATTAAAATAGTCTTGGGAAGATGATATACATTTAATAAATATTTGCTAAAAAGATAAATGTTCAGAGAAGGCACATGTGGAAAATCAATATCTGCCTTCATTGGAAGCAAAATTTATATTAAGAATAAAAATTATTTGATATTAATATATGCAAAAATGCACTCATTTTTTAAAAACAGTTTTAGGTTACACTAAAGATTTTGGTCTCTTACAAATATGTATGCGTTTGGCAAAAATATTAACATGCTTAGTTAAACTTGTGATTTGTAACTTTAATACATTTAAAGTACATTTATAGACGCTAACACTAACAATCTAAATTTGTAAGATATTTATGAATGGTGTTGGTAGGTTAGTTTACAATAGAGCTTATTATTGATTTATGTAAAATAATTTTTCAAAGTTTATGAATGGTATAATTAAAATATGCTATTCTTTTGTTTGAATCTCCATAGCTCAGTCCGTTTTTAAGACATTCTGTTCTGAAGAAAACATTTAATGTCACTTTACCAAATCCTTTGCTGATTAAAAGAGAAAACATTCCTACTATAAAACAAAAGGCCAAACAAAAATGCCCAGGAGACAAAAAAAAATCTTCTAAATGGTGAGTGTGCCTGTAGTCACTGAATCATATGGTTGCTACATTTTTACAATCCATAAATTGTCATACACAATCCCTTGTCAGATAATTTTTTCTGTCCTCCAAGATATTTGCATCCCTCTTCTAGAGACTGGTTGTGTTTATGGCCTTAAGGAGTAATTAACAGATTATAGTAGAGGATATTCTTCATGCTTCTAGAAATAAGTGCTATTGTAGTCCAGAATAGCCATTACATTATCTTTGCATTTTTATAAAGTATGTTTTTCATTTGCCTTTAATACCAACTTAGAAGAGTTACCTTAATGAGGTATAGGTGACAACCTTTTAATTAACCTATCATTTTTAATACAAAGAAATAAAAAATATAATATTATGGTTTAGTTAGTTATTGTGGAATTACATCTCATTGCAACATTTAGGCTTTTTTGGCCAAATTGTATGATCAATCAAATTTGGACTAAGAATAGATATTCTGATATAAAGATTTAACAGAGATTGAACTCTGGGTTAACACTGAGTACGTAATCATGACTGCAAATAGAGGTTTAGACTTTGATGTTTTTTCAAGATGGGACTGGACATGAACAATCTGATGATATTGTATTCCAGACAAAGATTCCTTTTAGTTTCAGTATCCACTCCATTAAATGACGTTATATTTCAGGAACCTACTGAGATTATATTAATTACTAAGCAACTAGATTATAAACAGAAAATTATTTATTAAAGAATTAAAATATAAAGTTTAATATCTGATATATCATTTACCTACTTATTGGAACAGTAGATCAAATTTATATAGCTGTTTTTTCTTGCTACAGTATAGACCATTTGCTGTCCATAATGGTAGCCACTAGCCACATGTGACTATTGAGATGTGGCTATTTCAAATTAGATGTGCTGTAAGTCTAAAATTCATACTAGATTTTGAAGGCTTAGTTTTACAAAAATGGTATAAAATATCTCATAAATAATATTTTTATTTATTACGTGTTAAAATTATAATATTTCAGATAAACTAGTTTAAATAGAATATGCTATCAAGATTATTGTCATTTGTTTCTTTTTATTTCTTATGTGGTCATTAGAAAATATAAAATTATCTTTGTGGCTTAAATTATATTTGCATTAGATGGTACTGGTCTAGAACATTCATGTTTTGGAATAGTGTATTATTCATCAGTAAATTGTGTAGAAAACCAATGTATACAATAATGTCTTAATTTAATTCTATTTCATACATTTTATTTTTGCTTCTATTATATATTTCATTATGAGAGGAAGAAATGGCCCATTAACTTTACTTATAAACTTTATCAGTTATTAATATGGAGTACTTCCTTTACAATGCAAGTATTTGAAAACCATTTCATTGCATTTAAAACCACTGCCTCACCTTATTATTGCCATAATTTTCAATTCTGTATCTATTGACTCCACAAGGAAATATTACTATCATTACTTAAGTTGTATTTATTTTGTTTTTCCCACATATTTATCTGTTCTATTGCTCTTCATTCCTTCTTTTACTTCTGTGCTTCTTTTTGGGATCATTATTCTTGTGTCTAATGAACTCCTTTTAATATGTATGTTCATTCAGGTTGCCATTGATGAGTTCTCTCAGTTATTTTTGTTTGTTTAAAAACATTTTTATTTTATTTTATTTTTGAAGGATATCTTGCTGAAAAAATAATTCGAGGTTGGCACATATTTTCTTTCAACATTTAAAAAATGTCATTGCACTATCTTCTGCCTTCCATGATTTCTGTTAATGCCTTTTCTTTGAAGATAATGCATACTTTGTTTATCTGACTGCTTTTGATGTTGGAGGTAGGGTCTGGGGGAGAGGAGCATGGGGGTGGTTGATAGCCTCAACCCACCCTGTCTGCTTACCAGGTTCTTGACTCTGCCACAGAAAAGAATTCAACAGCAGAGTCACAGCAGAATGTGAGAACATGTTTAATATAACAGATAAAAAGTACAGGTTCCACAGAGGGAGTGTGGCATAGCTCCAGAGACTGAGCAGGGCCCACACCAGGTTTAACACAAAAGTAAGCTCAGTACAGACATCAGGTCTAACACAAAAGGAAGAAAAACTTAAAGTTCAGTACAAAGTGCAGGCTGGCTCAAGAGAATGAGCAGCCGCTTGCTGAAAGTAAGTTCAACACAAAGTAAAGTATATATGCACCTCACCCAGGGAAGTGCAGGTTGCCTCCAAGAAAGTGAGCAACAACCGTGCCTTCTGCTGGGATTAAGCTTTTGTAGTTTATCTAATGAACATTCAGTTAAGGGGGTGGTTCCCAGTTATGTAACATTTACTCTTGCACAAGCTCAGTAAGTCTCTTCCTGGAGCATATCCACTGGTCAGACCCTGTCACATGCACCAGACATATTCAAGAATATTCTGTAGTCTCCTGAGCATGCTCAGCCACTGGATTTGCATAAGCCAGCCCCTTATCGTCTCATTTCCCCTTGCTGGTGCTGAAAATAGGTGTAACTGGCAACAATAACTTTCCTCCAGGGGAGAGCCCAGAGGAGGGGGCCTGAGACCTCAGGCAGTGGCTGGAAACCCAGAGCCGTATCCGGAAACCTGAGTCCTGGGAAACTGAGCACCTCCTATATCACTTTTGCAACTCTTATGAGTTTAAAAAAATTAGTTTTGATCCAGTGTTCTTAGGTTTTTCTGCCTCCTGCCTCAATCTTCCTTGGTGTTTGCTAATATTTTAGATTGTGTGGGTGATGTCTTTTTATCGGTTGTGGAAAATTCGCACCTATTGTCTTTTCAAATATTGCTTTCATAATATTTCTCTCTCCTCTCATTTTGAAAATGTAATAACAGATATTAATTTGTTTTAATATGTCCCATGTATCTCATATGTTCTTTTGCATATTATAGATCATCTTTTCTCTTTGTATTTCAGTCTGTATATTTTCTACCAATCTCTCTTCTAGTTCCTATTCCTCTCTTCAACTGTTTGAAGTTAAACACGTCTATCGCATTTCTAATTTAAATTATTACATTTTAAAGGTTATAATTTCTGTTTGATTATTATTTATAAATTCCAGTTATATAGTGGGATTTTTGATCTTGTCAACAAATTTGTTAAGCATTTTACTCTTCATTACTTTAAGGTTTATAATAGATTAACTCCAACTCTGATTCACCTTTGGATCTGCTTATATTGTCTGCTTATCATCTTAGTTTTCTGTCTTTGGATTCTATCTCTTTACATGATTATTAGTTTAATGAAATGTTGGACATTGCTTATGATAGATTATAGAGATAATCTGATGCTTTATTTTCAAAATATCTTCTTCCTTCAGAGAGAATATCCTTTTGCTCTCTCTCAGATACCTTAAGTATGGGGCAGATGCACTTTTCCAGTGTGGGATTGTGCTTGTTCAGAACTCAGTTTCACAGGTTGTAACCTTTCTGTAGTCCTAATGGGAAGGCTTATCTAGTGATAATCTCTAGAGCCCCTCTTCCAATTTTTTTCCTACACCCTGAAAAACTCTGAATACTGTATGCAGCTGTCCAAATCTTTAGCTGTCACTTTTGACTATTTTTTGGCCACTTGGTTCTACCTACATCAAATAAAATTTAGCAAATGTCTTGAGGAGAAAAATAACACAATGCCAAACTTCCCTCAGTGTTCTTTCCTCTTTTTTTTTTTTTTTTTTGTAATTTAGTCTCTTGAAGTTCTGCTTTCTTGAACTTGAGCTAGCTACAAGTTTTGTCTTTATACACCCAAAGAATGCCAAAATCTCAGGTTAGTTTCCTATTCACTTTTGTCCTTGTACTGTTTAGGATATTAAATATTTTTACTGTGTCTCATGCCAAGAGATTCCTCAAAGGGAATATAATTTCTCTAATTTTTGTCTGTGACATGTACTGCAACAAGTTACTCTGCGTCATATCTGAAATTATTTCTTTACCAAGCTCTTTTGTCAAGCTTTCTCTTTTATCTCTCAAACAATTTCTAAAATCCTGTATCTCCAATGAACATTTACAACTAAAAAAGAATATGACCTAGACATGATGTTTCCTCATATGTAACTATGCACTCATCATACTACTGAAAGCACATGTTCTTTTTAAGAGAATGTATTTATTTATGAAACTTACTTGCAGATTTATTTTTTTGAGGATTATTGTTGTCCCAATATAAGGTAAAACATTATGTTAAGATTACAGGCTTAATTATTTAGCTATTTTTACATTGTGTCATACAAAAATAAGTCCTTCAAAAATATTTTAGTATTCCAGACATGCTCACCCACTTTCCAAACCTTCTGTAAAATAAGCCTTCATCAGGCAAAGCCAGACTGGCCTTCTGTTTAACTCTACCATAGATGGACAAAAAGACTCCATTCCATCTTTTTAGTTTATACACTCTCCCACCATTACCACTGAAGATCCTCAAAAAAACATTAGATTTGCATTCAGAATTGTTTTGCATTTCAGTAAATATGGTGTCATTTGGATGCTCCCTCCTTTAATTAACTTTTATTAAAAACAATTTAATTCCGCAATTAGAAGTTTAATGCTTGGTGAGCTACTACACTAATTCTAAAGAAAAATGAGTGAGTTAACATATTCAAATGGCTGTTATCAGCTTCACTTATGTTTGCATGAAGGGGAACAAGCTAGATAACAGAAGGTATTAGATAACTGAGAATGGGGAAAGAGTCACTATTTGAATAGAAAAGTGTGTCATATAAGGGTAATGTCACCAGAACAAATTCTCTGGACTTCACAGGTTTACTTGGTCAAATCATGTTTTATTCAACTGTTCTTGTTCATAACAGAAATCAACATAAAATAGTTTTGTCATGGGTAGTCTCACATACATGAAGCTTATTGAAAAATTGATATTTCTCCTACAATAAAATCGAATAGAGCCTCTATGTGTTATGAGTTCATTTTATGACTAATTTTATTATAAAAAATTTTCATTCCCAAAATATTCATCAGTGGAGAAATCAGTGTATTTAAATCATATTGTGAAAGTTTTAATATTTCATTTGGTTGTGATTTCTTTTATGCTCTGTTGGCTGATGCTTCATCTCACTAGATTCACTATTACCATGATATAACATCCAAACAATTGCAAGTATAATATATACTTTCAAGTCTACAGCAGGGTCATTAGGATAATCTAAAAGCCAGGATTGTGACATAGTATGAACTACTTGATATCACTGATACTTAGTTAATTTGGTTAGAAAAAAAGGGAATTCTGTGAATTTTTTTAATCTATGTTTGAGGTAATGTAACTAGAGAAGGAATCTGGAAGAACATTTTGGTTTAGGTGGGGGAAGTACAGTAGAAATACCACTTACTGAAACAGCTTTTCTTTCCTCACAGATATATTCCAAAGGTAACATCTGTTAATGTAAAGGTAAGCTGACAGTCCTGTCACAAAGACATACTTCTATTCTGATGATGTCCTCCATCAGCAGCTCAAAGGAACATAATTGCTCTTCTAACCTCTAGAGAGAGAAAAATCTATTACAAGACATTTAATTCTGTTTTTTCCTCTGAAAATTTTTCCTGTTACAAGAGCTGTATATATATATATATATATATATATATATATATATATATATATATATATATATATATATATATATCTTCATTGCATTCTTTCTAAACATATACTACTGATACTTTCATGTAAAATGTAATGCTGAATAAAAACATCTGATGAAAATCCTTTCTTCTTCACTTTAGAGTCTCATCCTCTAACCAGAGGATGGGATTACTTTCCAAATACTATGTGTGCTGAAGCAAAGTAAATGATGTTATTACATATGTGTTATCCACTTTACTTTTCTTCTTACTCTTTATTTCTCTGAAATGCTTAAAGTGGAGAATAAAAATCATAAAAGGATTCAGTATTTTTATTTTGTGTGAATTTTATGTGCAAATAGAAGAGCAAGGAAAAAGTGATTAAATTGTGGCAACATACTGAATTCTCTTCAATAGCCTACATATTTGAGGAGGACGGATAAACTTAAATATTAAATTCCAAAACTTTTGGGATTAATGCTCTACTTCTAACATGATCTTGAAAAGCAAATCAGTCAGAGACAAGGGTTTAGATCAATAGTTCTTAATGCTTAGGAAGAGCACAGCCCCTTTGAAATTTTGATAAAAGCTATGTAAACTTCATTGATGAAAGTGGATTTATGCAAATAATCTAAAATTAGCATAATTTTAAAGGAGTCAAATACCCCTGAAATCTTTCAATGCATTCCAATTTTTAAAAACTTCATCTAAAATATCCCCATTAAGGTACCGAAAGTTAATTACTCAATATAGAACAATAAAACCCCAAATGAATGGTCAGTGAGTACTTGCTCTTCCATTGAGTAGAACTGAATTACGCTGAATGGAGAAAACAGCACAGCACTGGTGGTTGATGGAGAGGAGACCTTGAGCTCATGATCTAGCTACGTAACTCTAAGTAAATTACGTAATCACCTAGTTCTTTGTTCTGTTTTTGTAAAATGAAGCAGTTTGGTATGCTAGATCGGTATTTCTCAAACAGAGGCTGCTTCACAGTAACCAAATGAATTGATAAAATAACACAACTTCGCAACATCTAACAACTCTCTATCTAGTATGATCTGTATGTTGGGACAGAACCCTGAAACCTGTGTTTTCCTCTAGGTGTTTATGTGATGTAGTTAAGGTCTGGCTGCATGATCTCTAAGGTTTCTATCATCTCTATAGTATTTCTTTCAGAGGTTACCTTTTTATATGTCATGTGATTCATGTAAACACTCATATATTTCTGCTTGCAGAAAATTCAGACAACCAAGAGCAATTGAAGTGCATTATATATGTCGTGACCTCTTGCATCTATTCTTAAAAAAAAAACTTTATAGAATAATTTTTATTAACTTTCCCTTAATTCTATTCCTCTGTAATATGTTACATAATATGCAAATCTGTTCATTAAAGAAGAGTAGAAAAATGAAAATTCGGAATGTGGGAGAGAACTTCCAGTCAACTTTCAAGATAATTTTTAAATTATTCAATAGAATAATTCTTATGTCTATAATCTTAAGTTATTTTAAAATTTTCTAGACCATAACTAGCCAAAAAAATATGCACATAAAGTTTCATACTACTACCATAACAAAATAATACAAACCTCTTGTTATCTAAAAACAAAGTTGAGAATAAAGTATGTGAAAATTGCATGTGAAGCATAATCATTTCAACATTTTGGGGAGGGGGAATACTCTGTCTTCTCTTCAAAATGCTAGCTTTCCTATAATATTAAAATCATAACTGTGAGGGAACTATGGAAGGGATAAGCAGAAAAATGTAGAATAGTAAAATAGAAGAGTAATATATATATGATGAAAGATAAGTAAAAATATAAATAAAATCAAACATGGAAGATTATGAAGAAATTCTATATTATAAAAAATGTGAATAAAACAGAAGGTCTTGGCAAATTCATCTATCTCTGAAAAGAACTTACTACAAGAAGCAAGAAATTGTTGTGAAATATCTGCTTTGAGTCTTTGAAAGTTTCAAAAAGACATTTTCTCTATGAAAGAAGAGCAAGAAATTGTGAAGATGGAACAAGTTGAGGCGAAGGGAGGTTTAGAAAAAACAGATAGTCAAATTAAAAGCCTTGTTATTAATAATAAGGAAACATAACAATTCATAAAATTTAATTGATTATGTAAAGTTCAACCTTGGTGGTGCTTACAGAATTCACAGGAAAACAACTGGTAATAAAAATGATGACTAAATTAGGTTGCTCAAGGGATCCCAGGTACACCCCATTCTTCATTCCTAATTGTGTCAGTGTGGATCAATCAGTGGCAATTAACTTTAGGAAAATGAAATTTCCCCTTTTTCAAAGATTTGGAACCAGGGATCTCAAGGAGAAAATGATTTAACCATCTAAATGAAAATGGCATTCTCATGTGTTATGCAGAACACAGCAAGTGTTTCAAATTAGAAAGGTTGAAAGGGATGGCTAAGTTCTACAACTTTGACAAAAAAGTGTATCAAACCTGAACAGTGCTTTTTTTTTAGCTCCAATATCTACATAACTAAAATAATATTGTACTGATCCATCAATATTTTTATGCCCAGCTTTTTCAATTACGTAGAAATATGGTTGAGTTATGGCCAAGGAAGTATGAACAGAAATGACATATACCACTTCCAGCTTTAGCCCATAAACAACTTCCTATCCTCTCTTCCAACTGGCTGCAAACAAAATTCAGTGGAGAGTACTAATGAAGCACTGAGAAGCCAAACGATGGAAGGAGGCTGGATCATGAATAACCATTTGGATCACCCACACTAGAATTTACAAGAATAGGATATAAACATGTAACCCACTGAGATTTCAGGATTTCTTGGTTATAACATTACCTTAACTAATGTACTATAGACACTTTCATATAAATATAACATAATCAGTCTCTCCACAGGTAGGACACCCAAGCTTGATTGTGGCCCTGCCTTGAGGAATCAGACGTGGTAAAGGGACAGTTTTCAGGGAGACTACCAGGTTAGTCATCAGTTCAGAGCCCCCTGCCTCAGAGCTAGGTGCTGGATCGGCAAATATCTGTCTCTGTTTCAAAGTGCGTAACGTATGTTGCAACACCCTCGAATCTATTCTTTTAAAAAAAATCTTGGCATCCAAACTGTGCAGGCCACAAATCTTCCAGCATTTTCATGATTAAAATCAGCTGTCTGGATGTGTCTTCTCTCAGCTTCAAGAGGCAGTTAACTAAAAACAAAGAAATTGGTAACATAAATTTAAAATAAAATATTCAGAAAATGAAATGTAATTTGTTGACCAAATTCATCATTTTGTGGAATTTTTCCAGTTTCCTTATTATAAACCAATGAGTAGATTAGTTACCCTCACATATGTGAATGCTGTCAACCCTCCCCAAATGAAGCCATATATTAGAAAATTTCATGAGCTTAGTGCTTTAGATTGTGTTCACATATTTTTTTGTTGTTTGGAGTGGGCCTTTATTTTCTATGATATTTTCTGCTGTGTTTATATTTATTTTTAAGTTATTTATTTACATTTAAATATATGTACTTATATCAAATATATTTATACTGTATTTCTATTATATTATTAATTATAATTTTTGCTCCATAAGTGAAAGATTATTTGTTGTATGTATTGTTTTTGCCTACTCAACACATAAAATCCAGCTCACTCTCTCTGTCTTGCCCACTCTTTCTTTCTCTTTTTGGTTCTGTCTCTCTCTCTCTCTCTCTCTCTCTCTCTCTCTCACACACACACACACACACACACACACACACACACACACACACACACACACACACACACACACACAGAAGTTCTTTGGTAAAAGGGCCTCTCCAATATCAAAGTATTATCTCTAGCGAAAATGAGAAAAACCTTCAAGAGGCAGCAAGAGAGGGAGAAAAAGAGAAAGAGACAGAGACACAGAGAGAGACACACAGAGAGAGAGAGATCTGATGGGAACCTTCCTCCATCATCAATTGATCCTCACCTACAATGTCCTCTAATAAGTTTCTTATTTGCTTCAAATTCAGTAAGCTTATTCTCATCTCTTTCAAATGAATTATCACTAATTTTCATAAGGAAACATCTCTTATTTGATAATTATAGAGCTCATTTTATGAGGCAGTTTTATTGTCTAGGAATATTTTTTTTTTCTTTTTCTTTTTTTTTTTTTTTTAAGTTTTATTTTGTCGATATACATTGTGGCTGATTATTGCTCCCCATCACCAAAACCTCCCTCCCTTCTCCCTCCCCCCCTCCTCCCCAACAATGTCCTTTCTGTTTGCTTGTCGGATCAACTTCAAGTAGTTGTGGTTGTTATACCTTCCCCCCCCACCCCCGGTTTGTGTGTGTGTGTGTGTGTGTGTGTGTGTGAATTTATATATTAATTTTTAGCTCCCACCAATAAGTGAGAACATGTGGTATTTCTCTTTCTGTGCCTGACTTGTTTCACTTAATATAATTCTCTCAAGGTCCATCCATGTTGTTGCAAATGGCAGTATTTCATTCGTTTTTATAGCTGAGTAGTATTCCATTGTGTAGATGTACCACATTTTCCGTATCCACTCATCTGATGATGGACATTTGGGCTGGTTCCAACTCTTGGCTATTGTAAAGAGTGCTGCGATGAACATTGGGGAACAGGTATACCTTCGACTTGATGATTTCCATTCCTCTGGGTATATTCCCAACAGTGGGATAGCTGGGTCATATGGTAGATCTATCTGCAATTGTTTGAGGAACCTCCATACCATTTTCCATAGAGGCTGCACCATTTTGCAGTCCCACCAACAATGTATGAGAGTTCCTTTTTCTCCGCAATCTCGCCAGCATTTATCGTTCACAGTCTTTTGGATTTTAGCCATCCTAACTGGGGTTAGATGGTATCTCAATGTGGTTTTAATTTGCATTTCCCGGATGCTGAGTGATGTTGAGCATTTTTTCATATGTCTGTTGGCCATTTGTATATCTTCCTTAGAGAAATGCCTACTTAGCTCTTTTGCCCATTTTTAAATTGGGTTGCTTGTTTTCTTCTTGTAAAGTTGTTTGAATTCCTTATATATTCTGGATATTAATCCTTTGTCAGATGTATATTTTGCAAATATTTTCTCCCACTCTGTTGGTTGTCTTTTAACTCTGTTAATTGTTTCTTTTGCTGTGCAGAAGCTTTTTAGTTTGATATAATCCCATTTGTTTATTTTTCCTTTGGTTGCCCGTGCTTTTGGGGTCGTATTCATGAAGTCTGTGCCCAGTACTATTTCCTGAAGTGTTTCTCCTATGTTTTCTTGAAGAAGTTTTATTGTTTCAGGGTGTATATTTAAATCCTTAATCCATTTTGAGTTGATTTTAGTATACCGCGAGAGGTATGGATCTCGTTTCATTCTCCTGCATATGGATATCCAGTTGTCCCAGCACCATTTGCTGAAGAGGCAGTCCCTTCGCCACTGAATAGCCTTGGTGCCTTTGTCAAAGATCAGCTGACAGTAAGTGTGTGGGTTGATTTCTGGATTCTCTATTCTATTCCATTGGTCAGTGTGTCTGTTTTTATGCCAGTACCATACTGTTTTGGTTATTATAGCTTTGTAGTATAGCTTAAAGTCAGGTAGTGTTATGCTTCCAGCTTTATTTTTTTTGCTCAGCATTGCTTTGGCTATGCATGGTCTTTTATTGTTCCATATAAATGTCTGGATATTTTTTTTCCATTTCTGAGAAAAATGTCTTTGGAATTTTGATGGGGATTGCATTGAATTTATATATCACTTTGGGTAGTATGGACATTTTCACTATGTTGATTCTTCCAATCTGAGAGCATGGGATATCTTTCCATCTTCTTGTATCCTCTCTAATTTCTCTCAGCAGTGGTTTGTAGTTTTCATTATAGAGATTTTTCACCTCCTTCGTTAACTCAATTCCTAAGTATTTTACTTTTTCGTGGCTATTGTAAATGGGCAGGCTTTCTTGATTTCTCGTTCTGCATGTTCACTATTGGAGAAAAGAAATGCTACTGATTTTTGTGTGTTGATTTTGTATCCTGCTACTGTGCTGAAATCATTTATCAATTCCAGCAGTTTTTTTGTAGAGGTTTTAGGCTGTTCGATATATAGGATCATGTCATCTGCAAACAGGGACAGTTTGACTTCATCTTTTCCAATCTGGATGCCCTTTATTTCCTTGTCTTCTCTGATTGCTCTGGCTAGTACTTCCAACACTATGTTGAATAGGAGTGGTGAGAGTGGGCATCCTTGTCTAGTTCCTGTTCTTAAAGGAAAAGCTTTCAGCTTTTGCCCATTCAGGATTGTATTGGCAGTGGGTTTGGCATATATGGCTTTAATTATGTTGAGATACTTTCCCTCTATACCTAACTTATAGAGGGTCTTTGTCATGAATGAGTGCTGAACTTTATCAAATGCTTTTTCAGCATCTATAGAGATGATCATATGGTCCTTGTGTTTGAGTTTATTAATATGGTGTATCACATTTATTGATTTGTGTATGTTGAACCAACCTTGCATCCCTGGGATGAATCCCACTTGATCGTGATGAATAATTTTACGTATGTGTTGCTGTATTCTGTTTGCTAGTATTTTAGTGAGGATTTTTGCATCTATATTCATCAAGGATATTGGCCTGTAGTTTTCTTTTTTGGTTATATCTTTACCTGGTTTTGGTATCAGGATGATGTTTGCTTCATAGAATGAGTTTGGGAGATTTGCGTCCATTTCAATCTTTTGGAATAGTTTGTAAAGAATCGGTGTCAATTCCTGTTTGAATGTTTGGTAAAATTCTGCTGTGAATCCATCTGGTCCTGGGCTTTTCTTTGTTGGGAGCCTTCTGATCACAGCTTCAATCTCCTTTATTGTTATTGGTCTGTTCAAATTTTCTACGTCTTCATGGTTCAGTTTTGGGAGCTTGTGTGTGTCCAGAAATTTATCCATTTCCTCCAGATTTTCAAATTTGTTGGCGTATAGCTGTTTATAGTAGTCTCCAATGATTCCTTGTATTTCAGATGAATCAGTTGTAATATCGCCTTTTTCATTTCTAATTTTGGTTATTTGAGTCTTCTCTCTTCTTTTTTTTATTAGCCATGCTAATGGTTTGTCAATTTTATTTATCTTTTCAAAAAACCAACTTTTTGATTCATTGATCTTTTGAATTGTTTTTTGGTTTTCAATTTCATTCAGTTCTGCCCTGATCTTAATGATTTCTTTCTGTCTGCTAACTTTAGGTTTGGATTGTTCTCGTTTTTCTAGTTCTTTAAAGTGAAGTGTTAGGTTGTTCACTTGCCATCTTTCCATTCTTCTGAAGTGAGCGTTTAATGCAATAAATTTCCCCCTCAATACTGCTTTTGCAGTATCCCACAGGTTTTGGTATGATGTATCATTGTTTTCATTAGTTTCAAGAAATTTTTTTATTTCCTGCTTGATTTCTTCTTGGACCCATATGTCATTAAGTAGAATGCTGTTTAATTTCCATGTGTTTGTATAGTTTCCAGAGTTTCATTTGTTATTAATTTCTAGTTTTAATCCATTGTGGTCTGAGAAAATACATGGGATAAGTCCAATTTTTTTGAATTTATTGAGACTTGATTTGTGACCTAATATGTGATCTATCCTGGAGAATGATCCATGTGCTGATGAGAAGAATGAATATTCTGAGGTTGTTGGATGGAATGTTCTATAGATATCTGCCAATTCCAATTGGTCTAGAGTCTTGTTTAGATCTTGTGTTTCTCTACTGATTCTTTGCCTAGATGATCTGTCTAATATTGACAGTGGGGTGTTCAGGTCCCCTGCTATTATGGTATTAGTGTCTATTTCCTTCTTTAGGTCTAATAGAGTTTGTTTTATAAATCTGGCTGCTCCAACATTGGGTGCGTACATATTTATGATTGTTATGTCTTCTTGATGCATCAGTCCTTTTATCATTAAATAGTGTCCCTCATTGTCTCTTTTTATGGTTTTTAGTTTAAAGTCTCTTTTGTCAGATATAAGAATAGCTACTCCAGCTCGTTTTTCTTTTCTGTTTGCATGGTAAATCTTTTTCCATCCTTTCACTCTTAGTCTGTGTGAATCTTTATGGGTGAGGAGGGTCTCTTGTAGGCAGCATATAGTTGGGTCCTCCTTTTTGATCCAGTCAGCCAGTCTGTGTCTTTTGATTGGGGAATTTAAGCCTTTTACACTAAGAGTTGTTATTGAAAGGTGTTGATTTATTCCTAGCATTTTATTGGTTGTTTGGTTGTCTTAGGTGTCTTTTGTTCCTTGCTTTCTGATTTACTGTTTGGTTTCTGTGTTTGTTGGTTCCTTAGGTTGAAGATAGAGTTTTTGTTTGCTTGTTTTCTCTTCATGAATGCCATTTTTATTATACTAGTGGGTATTGATTTTTCTTGGGTTTTTATGGCAGTGGTAGTTATTTTTCAGGAACCAAACCCAGTACTCCCTTGAGGATTTCTTGTAAGGGTGGTCGTGTGGTAGTGAACTCCTGCAGTTATTGTTTGTCTGAGAAATATACTATTTGCCCTTCATTTCGGAAGGATAGCCTTGCAGGGTAGAATATTCTTGGCTGGCAATCTTTGTCTTTTAGTATTTTGAAAATATCATCCCTTTCCTTTCTAGCTCTTAGGGTTTGTGATGAGAAGTCTGATGTTAGCCTGATTGTGGCTCCCTTATAGGTGATTTGACGCTTCTCTCTTGCAGCTTTTAAGATTCTCTCTTTGTCTCTGAGTTTTGCCATTTTGACTATGACATGTCTTGGAGAAGGCCTTTTTGGGTTGAATACATTTGGAGATCGTTGAGCTTCCTGGATCTGAAGATCTGTGATTTTTCCTATACCTGGGAAGTTTTCTGCCACTATTTTGTTGAATATGTTTTCAATGGAATTTCCATTTTCCTCCCCTTCTGGAATACCCATGACTTGGATATTTGAGCGCTTGATGTTGTCTGATATCTCTCTCAGATTTTCTTCCATGTCCTTGATTCTTTTTTCTTTCTTTTTGTCTGCTTGTGTTATTTCAAACAGCCCATCTTCAAGTTCAGAGGTTCTCTCTTCAACTTCGACAACCCTGCTGGTTAAACTCTCCGTTGTGTTTTTTATTTTGCTGAATAACTTCTTCAGTTCAGCAAGTTCTGCTACATTTTTTTTCAGGACATTGATTTCTTTGTACATTTCCTCTTTCAGATCCTGTATACTTTTCCTCATTTCATCATGATGTCTAGCTGAGTTTTCTTGTATCTCATTCAGTGTCCTTAGAATTATCACTCGAAATTCCTTGTCAGTTATTTCAGTGTCTACTTGTTCTATAGCATCTAGAGTTAGAAATTTATTAACTTTTGGTGGTGTACTTTCTTGATTTTTTGTATTTCTGGTATCTTTTTTTTGGTGTTTATTCATTGTGGCAGGGGGTTTCACAGACCACCGGTTTGAGACTAATGACTAACTAGGATGTTGCTGTGGTTGCCAATTTCGTATGGCTCCCTCTGTGACTGCTCAGTTGGCCTCTAGTGCATTGTGTGTGTGGTTGCCTCGGGTCTTGGGCTTCTCCCGGGAGCCACCTTTCTGGTCAGCTTGGACTCTGCTGGGCTGGTGGATCACGTACCACAGGGTGTGTGATCTCTGTTGAGCCCTCACTTCCTGTGCAGGACTTCTCCCCGTTCCGTGTGCTCTGGCCCAGGCTGTTGGATCGTGCAGTGGAGACCCCACTGGGTGTGTGGTTTCTGTCGAGTCTCCACCTCCCAGGTCGCACGTCTCCCCACTCTGTGCGCACTGTGCTGGGCTGGGTCGTGTCTTCTGCGCCCCTCTTCTATCAGCTGGGCCTTCAAGACCCTGCTTGGCACCGCCTCGCCCAGGAAGTCTACCAGGTTTCTGCTAGGCACAGACGACCGGTCTCTCTGGGTGCCTTTGTAGCACTGTGTAGATCTTTCTCGGGTCTTGTTCACCTTTGTATCTCCCCGGCATAGTCCGACTCTAGCGCCCACCTGCAGCCTGCTCTCCGGCAGGTTCAAGTGGACCTGGGAACTCTCCTACCACACTATTCCCATCCAGAAATTGGTTAGGCTTTTTTCCAAACTGGTGGCTGCAGAGATGGTATCTGCCTCCCAGTAACAGGATGTTTACTGGGGGCCAGAGTCCAGGGTGTGGGGGAATGACAGTCTGCCAGGGTGTGGGGGAATGACAGTCTGCCCGCCCGTACTTCCTTGCCCTCCTGACACTGGCCGGGGACGCCCCCGCCACCAGCCCCGCCAGAGAACCACGGAGGGAGTGGGAGGGGAGGCTGGCCCACAGGCTCCAGAAAGCCCCGCGCCGGGCCAAGCAAGTGGGAAGGCTCAGTGACAGCCGAGTCGGGCGGAGCTGCCAGCACCTGGGAAAATAGAGGCAGCCCCGGGGCGGTGAGTGGCCTGGTGATGCAGGCAGGAGCTGGGTGGGCATAATCCCCCCGAACAGAGCTGGGCCAGGGGTCACTCACAGAGTTTTGCCAGGTTGGGTGTTCACTCTCTGTCTCTGGTTTGTCGCCTTCCCTGTTCTCGGCCGCTGCCGCCTCGGGCTGTTCAGTCGCGGCACGGGTCGGGCACTCTCAGGAATCTTCTTTAATGCTGGCCTGAAACCTTGAATCCTGAATAGGGCAGCTGGCCTCCTTCAGCGCAGCCCCGGCCTCCGGGATCCTGTCTGCATCCACAGCAGCCCTGGCGCTGTGTTCTCTGTTTCGAGACTCGCTTTTGCAGCTAAGAAACAGTTCTTTTCCTGCTCCACACTTCAAAGCTGTTGCTTGTAAATGAGGCTGCCTCTCCTGCCGGGGGCAAAGTGGCGGTCACCCCCCATGACCGGCCAGCAGCTGCGGTCCTCCCTTAAGAGATGGCAAGAGGAAGGTCCACAAGTTTCCCGGCTGCCTGAGGCCCAGTGGCCGCCTTTTCCACCTCAGCTACTCCGCGCCAACCACCGCAGCCACCGCCATCTTGAAACCTAGGAATATTTTTTTATTTTTACTTTTTTTCCTTTTAGTTATTTTATATTTACTGCTTTATGGAGGTATAATTGACAAATAAAAATTGTGTATATTTATGGAGTACAACATGATGTTTTGATGACCGTATAAATTGTGAAATGATTATCACAAGCGAATTAGCGAATCCATCACCTCACATATTTAACATTTTTTGTATGTGGCATAGGAATATTTGAGATAAACTTTCTTAGCAATTTTCCAGTATTCAGCATATTATTATTATTAGCTATAGTACCATGCTGTACAGTAATTTAGAAATTCATTCATCCCATCTATCTAGAACAATATATCCTTTGACCCTTTGACCAACATCTCCCCATTTCCCTTCTCCTCCTCAGCCCCTGGCAGCCATCATTCTTTTTTAAAAAATTAATTAACAAAATTGTATATATCATGTATAGCATGATATTCTGAAATATTTATACACTGTGAAATGGCTAAATAGAACTAATTAACATATGCATTACATCACATACTTATTTTTTTGAGGTGAGAACACTTAAATTTACTTAATGATTTATTAGAATACAATACATTGTTACTAACTATAGTCACAAAGTTGTACAAATAGATCTCTTAAATTTATTCATCCTATTTAACTGAAACTTTTTTATTTTCTATTTTTCGTTTTAGATAATTTATTATACATACATGTAGAATGGAATACTACTCAGCCATAACTGAAATTTTGTATCCTTGACAAACATCTCCCCACCTGGCCCCCAGCCCCTGGTAACCACCATTCTACTCTCTGCTTCTGTGAATTTGACTGTTTTAAATTCCACGTATAAGTCAGATCATGTAGTATTTGTCTTTCTGTGTCTAGCATATTTGCTTAACATAATGTCCTCCAGATTAATTCATGTTGTCACAAATGACAGGATTTCCTTTTTTAAGGCTAAATGGTATTCCATCATATATATATACATACACACACACACACACACACACACACACACACACACACACACACACACACACACATTTTCTTTATCCATTCATCCATTGATGGACATTTAGATTGATTCCTTATCTTGGCTATTTGAATAATGATGTGATGAACATGGGAGTGGAAATATCTCTTTGGCATAATGATTTCATTTCCTTTGGATATATGCCCAGTAGTGTGATTGCTGGATTATTTAATAGCTCTATTTTTTGGTTTTTTGAGGACGCTCCATACTGTTTTCCAAAATAGCTGTGCTAATTTTCATTCCCACCAACAATGTGCAAGAGTTCCCTTTACTCCAGATCCTCCCCAACACTTGTCCTTCATCTTTTTGACAATAGCCATTCTATCAGGGGTGAGGTGATATCTCATTACAGTTTTAATTTGCATTTCCCTGATGATTAGTCATGTTGAGCAATTTTTTCATATACCTGTTGGACATTTGTAGCCCTCCTTTTGAGAAATGTCTATTCAGGTTCTTTGCCCATTTTTTCAATAGGATTTGTTTTTCTGCTATTGTTTGAGTAGAATTTTTTTTTTTTAATCATCTCTTGTCCATTAGTATAACTGACCAATTTAACCTTTACTTAAGGTGTTAATGTTTAGAATACTAAATGAATTCAAAAGGGATTTCCTGAGCAAGATGATCCATCATGTGGGCACTATCAGTATTTATGCTGCTACTGTTACATTGTCAGGCTTTTCCTATGTTGCCCAAGGTTGTCATTGACCATGATAACATAAATTAGCCCCGGCTCTTGCTCACACTAGGGCATGTTACCTAAAGTTCTCCACGTGAGAAGTAAATAAATTGCAAACAGGGTCTATAATTTGGATAATCTTCCTCTGAGATGTCTAATTCTGTATTCAATTTTAGACATTATTTGTTTTCTCACTCTATGGCATATTAATTTTAATAGTATAACTCTCCTGATCACATTCTAGTCCTTTGCCTATTTTTGAATCAAATTGCTTTTCTGTTGTTGAGTTTTAGGAGTTCTCTGCCTATTTCGGATAGTAATCTTTTATTAGACATATGATTTGCAAATATTTTCTTCCATTCTGTGAGTTGCCTCTTTACTCTTTTTATTCTTTTAATGCACAAGATTTTCTAATCTTCCTGAAGTCCCATTTGTCTATTTTTTCTTTTTTTGCCTGTGCCTTTGGCGTCTGTATTAGGCAGAGTTCTCCAGAGAGACAGAACCAATATGCTATGTACATAAATACATGAGATATATTAGGGAAACTGGCCGTCTGCAAGCTGGAGACACTGGGATACTGGTAGTGTGGCTCAGTCCAAACCTGAAAGGCTCACACCAGGGAAGCCAGTGGTGGAATTCTCAGTCTGAGGCCAAAGGCCTGAGAGCCCTGGGGTCCTGCTGGTGTAAGTCCTCGAACCCAAAGGCTGAAGATCCTAGAGTTCTCAAGTCCATGGACAGGATAGAAAAGTGTGTCCCAGCACCGGTGGATCGAGAGAGACTTGTCTGCCTTTTCCTCTGTTTTTGTTCTCTCTGGGCTCCCAGCAGATTGTATGGTACCCATCCATATGGAGTGTGAATCTTTCCCATCCAGTCCATTCAGGCTCACAAACTACTCTCCTCTGGAAACACTCCGACAGACATACCCCAAAATAATGCTTTACCAGGTTTCCAGGTATTCCTCAATCTAGTCAAGTTGACACCTAGAATTAACCATCAAAATGTCATATCCAATAAATCAATGCCAAAATCAATGACATTAAGCTTTTGCCATATGAAAAATGTTAGAGTCTTATCTACAGAATTATTTATTTTGCGCACGTGCGCACACACGTATATGTGTACATATTTGTAAAATTTATACTAAGCTATCTCATTTTTTACCTACTCTTGAAAAGGGGAGAATTATGTTTTCTTTATGCTCTGTTGAAAGCAAAGTAATTAATATAGAAGAATGAGCATAAGTTTTGAAGAGTGCTTTTGAGCCAACGATGCTCAGTTTTAGATGTTCAAAACTTTGAATGATGATGTTGAACACAGTGGAGAATAAGTTTTTCTGGACAGTAAGCATGAATGTTACATAGAAGAAGGTAACATCCATAAACACGTGTTTTTTCATAAGGAAGCTTCTACAATGAAGGAACAGATAAAAAATCCAAACTGACATCAAGAAAACAAAATTCGGTGCCCATATCTTGGTCAGGGCCCACCTCAGGACTAAACACTTTATTATAATCTGTGTTTAAAATATTTTTCTATATCAAATAACAAATATTGTATAATGATGACTAAACTGTCAAGAAAGTTTTATTAAACATCTTCTACTTAACATGATGATGAAATGCATAATAAATTTAAGAAATGCATCCATTAAAAATAATTAAAAATTTCAGTCAATAGTATTTACAGCTCAGCTATCTAGATAATTCAGATATCCAAAATGAGATGTACTCTGAGGATTATGATTTTATCTTCATGTGAGGTGGACCTTATTGATCAACTGTCTCTAATTTGGTGTCCATACATACCATTTTCTCTACAGTCAAATAATAAAATATCTGAAGTTGTATTTCACATCATTTTTAGCTGATTATATCATAGAAGAGATGTAAGTTCATTGTTGAAGCTTATCTTCTCTTCCCAGGGTTTAAGTATGTCTTAACTCTTGTAGGAAAATGATTTTTGAAGAGAAAAACACTATTCCAAAAGTACAAATTGTCTCAGTTTAAATTTAATCTTATAAATTGCTTTAGAAGTAGTAATCTACAGGATTGTGTGGCACATAACACTTAAATCTGTCTTCTTAGGGAGTGGTTCTTACTTGCCTGAACTCTTATTCTCTTTTAAACAACAGCGAAATAAGCAAATTGATTATAGCATTAATCATTCTGTTTTATATGTAAGAACAATAATGTATTGCATGTTATTTTCTAAAGAGTCACAGAGCAAAGTTTTAGCAGAGAAAAGTTTACTCTTCCAGATTCTATGCCTAAAATTGTTCACTCTCAGCTAAAGCCATGAAATTAATACCTAAGGATAATTTTTCATGAGTGTCAAATAATGTAAACTGCTGATCTAGAACAAGGAAGTTTATCAACTTACAACTTTTTGCAATAGATCATTATTTTATTTAGCAATAAAAGTACTCAATTTCTTAACAATTAGTAAGTTCTTGTTTTATTATAGCCACTCTCAATGTAACTAATGGTATAAATTCATAGAATTTCAAGGTTCAAGGACTTTTCACAACTTCCAGCCCCCAAAGAACAAACGATATTCCTCAATGATGTACAAAACTGAAGAGCTATAATAACATTTATCTTTAACTACAGAGAGTAAACTTAAATCTTTGTATCCTTGGTGTTTTTATAGGCACAATATTATAAACTCTTCAAAAGAAAGTTCTCAATTTGCATATCTTCACATCACCCAAAATGCACAACAAAAATATTTTGCATATAACAGTTAATCAGTCAATGTGTGCTGATTTACTAAGATAAATTCTGCCAATGCCAGATTGATAATAAAATAAGAAATGCAACAAAACAAAATAAGGTATTTTTTTTTCTTTTTTTCTCACACTAAATATTACAGCAGTGTTACCAGAAGTATCAGGCTACCCTCAATGCACATCTCACTAGAACTTATTATCACTGTACAAATAAAAAGTACCTTTTCATATGTACGTGGGTTGAATTATGTGCCCCCCAAAAGATGTTAAAGTTTTGACACCCAGTATCAGTTAATGTGACCTTATTTGGCAATAAGGTGTTTGCGGATGATTAAGTTAAGATATGGTCATTAGCATGGGCTCTAATCCAATATGACTATGTCCTTATAAAAGGAGCAAATTTGGATGCAAACGCACACACACAGAAAACACCACATGTAGGTGAAAGAGATCAGGGTGATTCAGCAGAACCCAAGGAACACTAATGATTGCCAGAAAACCAGCAAATCCAGGAGAGAGAGGCATCAGATAGATTCTGCCTCCCAGCTCTCAGAAGAAACCCATCCTATGCACACCTTGATCATGAACTTCTATCCTCCAGAGCCATGAGACAATAAATTTCTGCTTTTTAAGCCACCCAGTTGGTATTACTTCATTATGGCAGCCCTAGAAAACTAACATATGAGTCACAAACAACTTAAAATTTATTTTTTGTGTGTTTTAAATGTTTTTTAAAATTTAATGTTTAGATGGAAAATTATTTTCTCCAAATCAAAATGAAGGAAAACATCACACATAATTGGATTTAAAGTCAATTGAAAAGAAACAAATTTAACACACAAAGATTAATATCTGTAATGCATTAAAAACTCTTAAAAATTAGTTAGAAAAATCTTAACAGAAATTTGGTGAAGGACATGAGCAGACAAGTCAACCCCCTAAGAAACACACATGGCTAATGTGTGTTAGCATTCAAAGACGTTCTTTTGATTGGGGTGGTGACCCATGGCCCCAGCCTCAGGACCAAGCTCCATTGCTTGCCTGGTTGTGGGCGGGGGTGAGTTAAAATTTAGATGTAGCTGCTTAGGCTGTATAAGAATGGATTCAGTGTTTAAGTTTTGCAATGTGCTTTTTGAGGTGAGAACAAATGTTTGTGATTCAAGGTCAAAAATCTATATGCAAAGTCAGATCTTAATTTGGTAAAATTAAAAACAAAAAGAGTCTGTGTATAGAACAGTGTCAAAAGTGAAAATATAAGAGAACCACAGATAAACCAGTACTGTAAAATGTTCATAGAATGTTTTCTTTTTTGTTCTATCTTTCCATTCTTTCTTTTTTCCTTTTTCAATTTTATTAGTTTTCCTTATTTAGTTCACCAACAATAAAATGTAGGTAAATTCTATTTCCTAGTTGATGGGAGGAGGGAAGAGGAACACCTTTTTTATTCTGAGTAATATTCATTTAAAAAAATTGAAAATTCAGAATATTCTCACACACATTTCCTTTAGTTAGCTACTATATTTAATTAGTGTGTACCTTAATTCTCTATTATATAATAGCTAAGTCTTTCAATTTTTAAAGTTTTTCCCCTCAGTCCTCTATTTTCTCTGAAGTGTTTTCTATAATGTTACAGAAACTCATGGGCACATGGGAAATTACCTCTGGTATGTGGTTTAACATGGAGAATGTTTTCTAAGGATCTTTGAGATCAGTACTTATGGGGATTGGGAGGAAGCAGGACTGAGCAGAGGGAGAAGTTGAGCTTCAATCCAAACCAATCAGCAACCCCAAAGAGTTCTGGAGATAAAATGGACCTTCAGAGTCGTACAAAATTGGGCTAAGTTGGCTGGCCTTTATATCCCTCCTTAGGTCAGTCAGTGGATGTGGCCACTTCAGAAACAAGTGTGACCTTGGGCAAGGTGACTCTCTGCAGCTGAGTCAATCCTTTGGAAGGGTTGACAGTTCAAAGGTGTCTGGCAACTCACTCCCCAGCAGCTGAGGCAGTTAAGTCCTTCATTGAAAGGAAACTGGGTACTGAAGTACAATGTCCACTGCATGGAACAATGAATATCCCCACAAGTTCATCTTACCTTCTGTAAAAGATGTTCTAATGCTCTAAAATTGAGTTTTTAAAAAATTGTAATCATTTTAATTACTTGATGAAGGATGTTATATTTAAAACTTTCGTAAATGAAGAACTACTTGTTTCCTAAATAATCACCCACTAATTCGTATTTTTAGTTTTAAGATAACCAATATATTTACGTTGACCTTGCTGGAGGCCGAGTTTACCTCTGTGTATACAAACCTTTTGAAAGTTTGAGTGCCAAATGATTTTCTATGTTGACAGATGCTGACCTGAGCTTTCAAACACTATTAAATCAGCATGATAAACCAGACTTAGAGCAACCCCTAAAGAGTAGACTCCGTGTTATTTTGTCACTGGTTCACCTCTTATTACTAACATTAAAGGGAATTTAGTCTGCAACCTCAAGAAGAAGTCACTTTAACATGCCATTAATGCCAGAAAGTTTATCCTTTTTACTTTACTTTCTCTTAAGAATTTTCAGCCAGTTACTTCACACTTCTGCCTAGAGATGTCAGGTACTACCAGTATCACAGATGGTTTGTTACAGGTTCATGATGATGTCGTTTAAGCTCTTTACACATTGCTTACTTTGTTCATGAAGCTCTTAATTTGAAATCTGGCTCTTGCCCAGGTTTTTGTCCCCTGTATTTGATCATGAACTATCTAGCTCCTTCAGTTTTTTCTTCTTGATCAATCTCATCCTTGAAACACTATTTCTGCTTTCAGCTCTTTTGCTTTATTGCTAGAGAATTAAATTTTTATTCCCACCCTTTCTAATCATAAAATTATCTCTAAGCTATAGTTTTTCAGTGGTACTTGGTTATTTCTCTTTTATCATCTCTAAGCTTTTAAATTTAAATTTTTAAAATATATTAAAATTAATTAAAAAGTTTTTTGTAAAATTTGATCATTGATCAAATTTGCTTAACGCTTTATGCCGTGAATTTTGTGTATTTGTGTTTGTTTGTAGAGGCAGATTTCTGATGCTCTGGTTTAAACTTGTCTGTAAATATTATGAAATTTCTACCAATAGATTGATGACAGAGAAGGCCTACAGCCTCACCAGAACTGAAGTGTTATTTAAGATAATTTATACAGGGCCGGCCCGTGGCTCACTCGGTAGAGTGCAGTGCTGATAACACCAAGGCCAGGGGTTCAGATCCTATATAGGGATGGCTGGTTTGCTCACTGGCTGAGCGGGGTGCTGACAACACCAAGCCAAGGGTTGAGATCCCCTTACCGGTCATCTTTTAAAAAAAAAAAAAAAAAAAAAGATAATTTATACAAGAAATATTTGCAAGTCTTAGAGTATAAAAATAGGACTTCATATCTGTTTACCATTTCTTTTATTAAAATCAATTTTGCTCAACTCTAGGTTCCTTTTTTGTTTCTCGAAAGATTCACAGGGCATGGTTTGGCAGGCTCATTATTTATCCAGCAGACTGACAATGTTTTATCAACATAAATAATAGTTGTTCTGAAAGTCAGTATGCATTATGATTATTTTGGTGACAGCCAGAAAGATTTATATGAAATCCACTTTTATTGTGTGAAAAAGGTATGTGATATAGCCATAATATTAATTAAAATAAAAATATAAGAAAATATTCATATTGGTTTTTAAAAAATGTTAAGTTTCTCTGGAGTAGTCTACTGTACCCACGTTATTAAGCTGTTATCTAGTCTGTGTTTGACTAGTTACTGTAATATAAAAAATTGATTCATGAAATAAATTCAGCAAATTTGCAAAATATAAGATCAACATGCCAAAAAAAAAAAATTGTATTTCTATACAGTAACAGTGAACCATCCAAAAAGGAAATTAAGAAAACAATTCCATTTATAATAGCCTAAAAAAGAATGAAATACTTAGAAGTATATTTACCCAACAAGGCATAATACTTGTGCATTGAAAACCACAAAACACTGCAGAAAGATTTTAAAGAAGACTAAGTAAAAAGACATTCTGTGTTCGTGGATTAGAAGACTTAATGTTATTAAAACAGAAATATTTCCCAAATAAAGTACAGATTAACACAATCCCTGTCAAACTCTCAATGTGGCCATTATTATTTTTATTATTATTATTATTTTTTTTAGGAAATGAACCAGCTGATTCTAAAATTTACATGGAATTTCAGGGGACTTCCAATAGCTAAAACAATCTTGAAAAAGAAGAATAAAGTTGGAAGACTTCACCTTTTGATTCAAAAACTTACTACAAATCAACAGTAAAGAAAAGTGTGATATTGACATGAGAATAAACATATAGATCAATGGAATAGAATTAAGAATCTGGAAATAAACCAATACATCTACGGTCAGTTAACTTTTGACAAGTGTGCCAGACCATTCAGTGGGAAAGAGTAGTCTCTTTAACAAATGGTACTGGGACAATCGAATATTCTCATGAAAAAATAAACAGCTCTTTTCTCGTGCCGTATATAAAAACTAAGTCAAAATGGAACAAAGACCTAAACGTGAGAGCTAAAACTGTAACATAATATAAGAAAACAGGAGTTTTCTTTATGACCTTGGATTTGGCAATGGTTTCTTAGATGTGAAACTAAAAACACAAGCAATAAAAGAAAAAAATAGACAAATTGGACTTCAAAATTAAAACCATTTGTGCATTAGCGAACAGTCTCAAGAAAATGAAGAAGCAACCCATATACTGTCAGAAAATATTTGCAAATCACATATATGAAAAGGGATATATAAAGAACGTTTACAACTCAACAACAGAAAGATAATCAATCCAATTAAAACTTGTATACAAGTAGTTAAGAATATAAAAATAGTCATTTGGGAAATGCAAAGAAAAACAATGAGATACCACTCTACACCCAGTAGGATGACTATATAACATTAAAAGATAGTAAATAAGAAGTAGTGGCAAGGATGTGGATAAGTTGACATTGCTGGTGGAAATGTAAAAATGGTACAGCTACTGTGGGAAACAGTTTGGAAGTTCTTCAGTAAGTTAAATGTAGAATTACGATGTGACTCAGCTATTCTACCCCCAGGCATATACCCCAAAGAACTGAAAACATGTTCAAACAAAACATCATACATAAATGTTCACAGCAGTGCTATTCATATTCATATTCAGTCAAAAGATGGAAACATCCTAGATGTGAATGAACTCATGAATGGATAAATAAAATGTAGTATATTCATACAATAGAAAATTATCCAGCCATAATAAAAAGGAATGAAGCACTGATATATACAATAATATGGATGGACCTTGAAAACATGCTTTGGGAAAGTTTAAGTCAGACACAAAAGGCGGCATATTGTATGATTCCATTTATGTAAAGTGTCTAGATTAGGCAAATCTATTGAGACAAAGGCATGTTAATTGTTGCCAGGGTTTGTGGGTAAGGAGGAACGGAGAGAGGCTGCTTAATGGGTATAAGGTTTCCTTTTGGGTTGATAAAAGTGTCCTGAAACTAGATAGTGAGATGGTTGCACAACATTGTGAACATACTAAATGTCACTGAACTGTACACTTTAAAATAGTTAAAATGGTGAATTATACATTACAAGTCAAAATTTGAGTCTTACCTGAAATCCTGAGCATTAGGCAATAAGATCAGGGTGGCTGGCTGGTGTGAATTTTACAATTACAAAAAAAGTTGTGAAAAAATGCCTTACCTAATAGACCATTTATATTCTTTTGTGTCACCTCTCCCCCAGGGTGAGGAAATGGAGATGCAAAGGATTACTCAAAGCCCATTTTTCCTGAGCAACGAGAGGCCTGAAGGAGTTAAATCCCAGGAGATGACTTCTTCAAGTGAGAAGGCATTCCTGGGAAATGACCCCAAAATAGGTTTTCTCTTAGTTTTCATTGTCCAGCCAAGAAAGTTAAAGAAAAGAACACAGGTGGTTAATCGGTCATAGTGAAAACATAAACAAACTGGCTACATAACAATTTTCATTAAAACAGATGCAACTTAAAAATTGTTTAAGCAATTTACCATCAAAGGAGTCATAAAACTAAGCTATGTGACATACAAAAGAACCAATGAGATAATCGTTGTGGCACCACTTAGTTCCCCAAGAAACTTAGAGAAACAGTTGAAGGTGAAATGTGGAACCAGCCACTAATTGGTAAAGTATACTTGAAGCTTTCAGTACACATATTTTCCCATAATTAGATTTAGCCGCACTAAGGGCATCTGCCCTTAGAGCAAGCACTTTTATCCACACCAGAGACTTTTTAGTCCTGTGGAAGTTTTCTGTTTTTTCCCAAGCTTAGCATTTCTATGAGCAATACTAGAAGGTTAGATTATTCCTCAAACTACAAGGCTTTGGCCTTGCTAAAACTACAGGGCTGTGGCCGCACTATGCTGCAGCCTAAACTAAAGGGCTTCGGCCCTTCTAACAGCTAAGGGCTGTGGTCCTACTGAGATAAAGATCCGACTGAGCTACAGCCTGATCTAAGGACTGTGGTCCTTCTAAGGTAAGGGCTGTGGCCCTGCTAGGCTGAAGGTTAAGGCCCTGTGAAATATATGCACTTCGTTAATGTTAGTACCCTCTACACTTTTGAAGTTTAGTTTTTCTTTAAAGTAGAAATTTATTTTTCTAATATTTGTAATGGGTGGGATTTTATCTCAAAACCCAAGTGAAAGATATCTGAGAACTCTTCTCCATTTATTACATGTAATAGCTGTAATGGTAATCAATTTGATTGTTCTGTCAGAAAGTTATTTAGCTCATTAGATACTATAAATTGCCACCAAACACGAAAATCTATAGTTGGGTCAAAGAGAGTGATTTGGATCATACGATTAAGTCTAATTATGTGTTCATTTTATGAAATCGTAAACTTTAACTTTTTGGTGTATTCTGGGTTATAGATTTGTGGCAGATGTCTCTACACTTGTCATTCTCCAAATTATAATTTCTATCTATAAATCTTTTTGGCGGTAGAACCCTAGACCTGAAATGACATCAACATAAACAGGTCTTCACACTGATTCTTAACTCTTCTGTCTCTTTGTGGTAAAAATTGACCTAACTCAGAAGGGCTACCTTTACCCAGCAACTTGCTTTGAAAGAGCATTCATGCTCTCTAAGCACTGAAAGTACAATTATTGATTTTAGAATCAATGGGACATCAGGATAACACTGGATCTCTGATTGGCAGCAGGAAACTGGGTTAGAATGTCTCAAACTTTATAAAATAAAAGCAATTAAACATGAAATTACATGAAATCACCTCTGCTCTGGCTGCTTGTATCTTAGGATTTAGCTCGAAGCAGATGTGAAACGTCCAGTACTCAACTTTGGAAATTTGAAGATCAGCCAGCCACCCTGACCTTGAAGCCTATGAGCAAGATTCCAGCTGAGACTCAAATGTTGACTTATTCTGATGGGCTCTGTTAGATATTTCATTTTGAAAGTTTGTTTTATCAGTTTTCAAGAACTGGGATCCTAGGTTGTGAGCCTGAATATGAAAGTACTCCCCCCAAACACAACAAAAAGCCCAGCATTGCTTTCCAGGCAATAACTTGTCAAATACTGAGTTTATGTGCTGCAAGAGTAGGTAAAATATGCTTGTTGGAATATATGCGAAATCACAGTTTGATCTCATAATTGACAAAGCAGAAATACTAAGAATTGGAAAACTTGTTTCTTTTTCTGAGCATCTCCTGGCCCCCTACACACCCCTCCACTGGTGCTTTTAACTAGATTCACCTGTTAAGAGTGGCAAGTAGTAAAGAGTACTTGTCCTTAAGTGGAGTTTTAGAAAGTCAATGTTAAGTTACAATGTATGGATTTTTAGATGGAGTTTTAGAAAGTCAATGTTAAGTTACAATGTATTTCATTTTAATTTTGCAGACATCTCTAATCCTCAATAGCTAAAACTCTAACACACTGCACACATTTGTACTTAACTTCCTTTGTACCTTTAGTTTCTTTGACAGATGGCTGCTGCCAAGAATCAGCTTGGGTGGGGATCTAAGGTTCCAAGAAATGTTAGAATTTGCATGCACAGCTAATGTCCCTTAGGTTTACTCCACATGAAAAATAGAGACTTGAGCCAGAGTTCCTGCGTTCTGGGATGGCCCTTACCAATGATGGCTTTGTCTCCTGACTGAGTCCCTGTTCCCTAGTCTGTAAATCAGACATAATTGTGTTTGTCATCCCCCTTTACTTCACCAGGGGATTTTATGGATTGCAAAACCACATACAGTTTGACAATATAAAAAGCTATGGTAATGGTTAAAATGAAGAATGACCCTGTTCTGCCAATGAGTAATCTATTCCCAGGGATAAGTTAGACATCTGGGATGTGAATTAACTGTCTCTCACCATTAGGGCACCATTTTTAGCTGAGTGCTAGCTAGAGGGCATGAAAGAATATGCTATTTCTACACGAGACCAAAGTACTTCTGCCCTTCCCACTATGCCTAAATTTGAAAAGCAACTAGAAGTTTTCTAGGTGATTTTATACAATCTTGGGGAATTCTAGAAACTAAATCTGGAAAACTATCTTGGCCTTATACACAGTTATTGAAATAATCTCAGATGTTTATCCCTTTAAAATAAACTAAAACCTCTTCCTGCTATCAAGTTCTCCTTCCTGAAATCCACTTCAAAGTCTAGAAGCATGAAGAATAATATTACAGTTTTCTTTCACAACTTATTATAGCTTTGTGATTTAAGAATTTATGAGAACATCTGTTTATTCTATTGATAAATTATTATCACTTTGTAGTGATATGTATTCTTTAAATTTACAACTTACTTTCTAAGTTAATAATGAATTTGTATCAGTCTGCTAGGGTTGCTATAACAAAGTACCACAAACTGGGTGGCTTAAACAACAGAAATGTATTGTCTCATGGTCTAGAGACTAGAAAACTGAGATCAAGCCATTGGCAGAGTAGGTTGCTTCTGAGGGCAAAGAGGGAGAAATCCCAGCTTCCAGAGGCTCACATGCCGTCTTGGGAGCGCCCTGGCTTCTGCTGCATCACTCTGATCTCTGCCTTCATTTTTATCTGGTGTTCTCCCTGTGTGCATGTCTGTATCCAAATTTTCCCTTTCTGTAAAGACTCCCTTCATAATGGATTAGGGGCCCCCCTTATACCTTATACCACTTTATACCTCCAATATGACTCCATCTTAAATTAACTAATTACATCTGCAACAACCCTATTTCATAATAAGGTCACATTGTGAGACACTAGAGGTTAGGACTTCAATATATGAATTTTGGGGAAGGGAGACATAATTCAACCCATAACACAATTTTATTAAGTCTAAATGAAATGTATTTATGTAACAAGAAACAATCTCATTATAAACTGAAATTTATATTTGAGACCATGTTTATTTTTTCACATTCTTCATGCCTTTTTTGATTTCTGTCATACCTCCTTTCAGCTTTTGCTTTCCATTCCTGTAGCGTTCTAATGCGTTTTACTCAAGTTTCTTACAGATGCTCTTTTCTACCCTTTCATTTCTGCATTTTTAGGGTCCTCGGTTTCATTACTATTGTTTGCATTACCTGTGTTATGTATTATCTATTCACTCCAAAATTCATAAATGCTTGAAAGCCAGGTACTTGAAACCAAGGTTTTAATCTGCCTAGTAGCAGATACATAACCTTGAACAAGTGAGTGCCTTTACTTGTAAGGGATTAATAATATTTTTAATAAGATTTAAGAAAGGACTAAGATGCTGAAAATAAAGCAGGAAAGCTCTTAGTATAATGCTTGAGACTTAGCAAATGCTCAGGTAATTTACTTGTTTTTATTTCATTATTCGAAATGTTTGCATTATCTGCATATCAAAGGGAAAACTATGCAGCCCTTTCTCCAGGTCATTCAACAAAATTTACATAAGACTGTCATTTTCTTTTTTCTGCATTAGGTTGCTGTAACAAATGTCCTCCAAAAAATCTCAAGTAGTAAGTGGTTTTTTTTTTTGTTTTATTCCTTGCTCATGTTTTGTATTAGCCATTTGTCAGCAGTAATTCTGCTCCTGACCCACATTTCTTTCCTATTTCAGAATCCAGGCTTAACATAGAGCCTGAAGGTCCTAGCTAGAACACGCTATTCCTGTGACAGAGGAAAAGAGACCAAATCAAAGCATGAAATGTACCTTAAACTTCAGCTCACCACTGACATATTCTCATGTTCACTCAAATTCCGTTGGCCAAAGCAAATCATTTGAACAAGCATGGAGTCATGGAGATCGGATAGTATACTCCTTTCATAGAAAGGTACTACAAGTCACCTGATGGTTAGAAATGTATAATCTTCTAACAAGGAACAGGGAAGAAAAAATTTGGAACATAATACAGACTATCACAAAGTCCAATCCTAGTTCTGATATCTGAAAAACATTAGCATTAGCATTTTTCTCTTCATAGGTGTGCTCTTTTATTTCTACTTATGTTTTTTTTTGGTTGTTGTTGTTTTCCCATAATCTCCTAAAAAAACACAAAATTTGTAATCTTGAAGTGACTCATATTAATTGCCCTCATCAAAGCCCTTTTGGAAAATATCTAATCAGTGTACTTTTATCCACCTACATAATAACTCTGTTCAAACTCCTAAAATCAAAATAATGTTTCCTTATATGGAGATTCATATTGCCTTTCCCATAATTTATATCCAAATATTTAGTGGGCCTGTTAGACGTCTTTTATTGTTGCCTACTTAGGAAAACTTTCTGACTTCCGGTAATATTCCCAATTTTTAAAAATTTACCCATTAACCGCTTTCAGTTCTTGTGTCTCATTTGGGTATTCTTCCCTACAAAGTGTCACAATAATTGGTTCTCAGGTGAGTACATGTTTCAATCTGGGCTAATCAGAGCAAAGAGATGTGAGTCTGACAACTTTTACAGGAATTATGGGGAATGACAATGTCTCTTTTTTACGGGGTTTATAAACTACTAAGATTCAGATCTGGAGCTACTGGTGAGTCTGACCACCATGAGGGTATAACTTATATGAGAATTCTCCAGACCGGAAAAAAGAATTGGTGACAGTATGAGAGAAAATGAAAATATATAGCAGTATTGTTTAGGCACGTAGATATAACCTTAATTGAAGCTCAACACCTTGGATTTCCCTATTTGTTTAAACTGGTTTGAGTTGGGTTTCTGTCATTTGCCAAAATAGTCTTTACTCACACATGTAATTTTCTAGAATGTTCTGGGTTAGCAGAGAGGTGTGAATATGTGCTCTCTTTCTGCTTTTCTTCCACTGTCTTTTTTCTTCTGTAAAACTTTTATTTGATCAGAGTTGTGTAGAAATTTTTTTTGACTCATTTGACATCAAACTAGTATAACCAAAGATTATTAAATAAATCTTCTTTATAATAAGGAAATTTTATTTCTGAGCTCCATGATGGCAAGGAATAAAAATTATTTTAACAGATTATTCAACAGATTATAAATATATTATTTTCAAGCTTCAAGAGAGGGAAGTTGCAGTATGATGTCAGGGAAAAGAATGGAATTTGGAATTAGTGGACGTGAGTTAGAAATCTGGCTCTGCTACTTGCTAACAGTGTGACCAGGGAGAGTCACTGAAACTTTGTACATATCCTGTCTTCATTCTTAAAATGGGGATAACACTAGAAATCTAACAAAGGTACTGTGGAGATCAAATGAAATGAGATTTATAAAATTTTGTAGACATTACTATTCTTCACACAAGGCCAAAGTGTTGTCCCACAATTAGCAGTGTTTGCTAGGTAGAAGTGTTTTCTTCACCCAGGAGCTTGTTAAAAATGCAGATTCTCAGACCCCAGCCCTACTGAGTAAGAATTTTTGAGAGTGGGCTCAGAAATCTATGTTTTAAGTAGCACTTTGGGGAATACTTATGAGAGTTATAGCTTGAAAACTATACATTTAACGTTACTATATGAATAGAAGAAGCACATCCCTTGTATATCTGTTTCTGTTGATGAGGAGGATTTAGTGAACCATAAGAAGTTCATGTACTAGTAATTTTATGATCTAACCACAAGGATAAAGTGGACACAGATTTTAAAATTCAATACATAAGGCAATAGTAAGTGAGATATGATAAGGTACTATGTGCTTAATTATCAAAGGAATGATATATGGTAAGTGACATGAAATTAAGAAGAAAGGATCGTTGTGCACTACAACAACTTTTTCAGAGGAACAGAGAATATGAGAATAAATTTTCCAAAGTATGGATATAATTTGGAGAAGTTAAGAGATTGGGAAGAACTCCAGATGAAAGAATTATGGTGAGAAAAAAAATACAGATGGGCAAGGCCAGGAGCAAGCTCAGCACGACTAGAAAGTAGGGTGCTTTGGGTGAGGGAAAGAAAAAAACAAAACAAGAAGGGAGCTTGGGATAAAGTACAAATGGTTTGATGACAAGCAAAGGAATTTGGACTTGACCTTTTTAGCAGTAAGGAGTGTAGGAGTATATAAGGGGAGAATGGAATAGTGAAAATACACAAGCTTCGTATCATAGGGGCTAAAAGCATGGTTCAGATAGTTCTGCCTGGATTTGAATACTAAACCACTACTTATTATCTGTGTAAATTTACCAGAAATTTAACTGTTCTATCTCAAATGTACGGTGGGAATATATTTACTTTTATAGGTTAGTGCTCAGTTGCAATTACCATATTCCACTCTGGCTAAATTAAGCATGGAGAGAGTTACTACAGAATCTTAAATGATATTTGGAAGCATTGGCTGGATTGAAGAAAATGGTATTTATACTGTGTTCTTTAAAAATGGTGCCAAAAGCTATACTTCAGAACTGGACCATCAGGGAAGCTATAGTTTCTGTCATGATTAGGAAGCCACTGACGTATGAAGAAGTCACCACTACATATCTTAGGTCCATAATGACAAAATCTCTGCTATGTTTACAACAGGAAAAAAAAAAATGGGCATCTCCTGTTCCGTATCTCTATAGACTTCATTCGGTTCTGGTTCAAGTTTTGCGTGAATGCGTGTGAACAATACACTGAATGACGTCTGAAACCTTGGCTGAAATCCAGTCTGGGGAATGTGGCATTTGGTTTGCCCACCCCCAAACCCAGGAAAGTTCATTGGGAAGAAGTTAGAATAAATGTTGGAGCCAATCCACATATCATCTCCTAAATCCCTCAGTAACTGTGAAGATTATGTTTGCTTCACTCTGTCAAGCCTTTATCATGATGTCTGACATGTAGTAAGTGCTCAGCAAGTGGTAGCCAGTGAAAAATTTTAAGATCATGTATTGGAATATTGGAATATAAGAGAAAATAGAAGCAGTAGAAACATTTATAGGACAATTTCTTTTGTTCAGAATAGAAGAAATAATGGCACAGAATGAAATGAAGACCCTACCTCTGAACAAATGAATAGATATTCATGTTATTTCAAGCAAATATGGACAAACTTGATGATAGAATGTAACCGATAGTTTTGAAGTTTAAGGTTAAATTGCTACTGATTTTCATTATAAGGCTACATGTTTTATTTCAAGATTCATAATGGAGAGGGAATCATACCAGTTTCAGATGGCAAAATTGATCGTCCATAGCCTTCTTGTGTTCTTAGATCCAAATATGTTAGGGAAGACATCTGAAGAGTTTTTGGCAATTTGGCATTCTCTCTTAAAGAATAAATCTCAATAACTATGTTTCAGATGACTCTTATGTAATGTCTGAGAACCTAAATAGTTGTTTACCTGGAACCAGAAATGAAATTAATACACTGTTTTTTATTTTCTAAGCTCTAAATATCTTCATTTTAAGGTAGAAGTTATTAGTGGGAAGTGCCTTAGGCCTATTTCCTGAAAGGAATTTATTTCCCTGAAAAATGATTACTAGCAAGACCAAAGAGTGTATTGAATCCAAATGCTCAGTAGGATGTCCAGCTTAACCATGTTATAAACTCTTCCAGGAAGCCAGTAATACAGTTCTCAGTGTTTTCTTACAGCTGACAAGGGGGAAACAATCATTCACTTAGCACCTCGTTCACGTTCTTAGTACATGAATAAGGGCTCTTTTCTCTGACCTCTAGTCAGCGTCTTTGGCTTTCAATCTTCTGCTGGCTTCTGTTCATAGCTTCTCCCTGCTCTCACTTTCTTCTATTCATGTACAAACAAAGCAGGCTAGTTAATTTAACTAACGTCTTCTACTGATCACTGATTTGTCTGCTTCAAAGATTTTTAGCTAGTGCAAAGTGAAATTTAGGGCATTTGGTTACTCCGATTCGTCCTCCGAAGGTTGCTGAGTCCTCAGGCGGTACATACAAGACTTACATGAGATTATTCTAACCTCTAAACTCTTGAATATGTGAGCCAAATTAGAGGAGTATTGCATCTTTTCTCTTAAGAACATTCATTTTAAAAGCAATGAAAAATGAATTTTCTGTTTCTGTACAAGTTTTTCTCTTATATATAGGAAAAAGTAGCCAGAATTAGTTTAATGAAGAAAAATTTTGATGTTATGTGTAAAATAAGAAAATGTTTATCTTGCATTAATAAATTATTACTTAATATAGTTATAGAAAAACATAAAGATGTAATACAAATATGAAAATTAACATTTATTGAGTACATTCCAGGTATTGTGGGGATCACTTTACATATATTCTCCTAATTATTCTTTTTTAACAACTATGTGTGTTAAAGACTATTATCTCCATTTTATAGACAAGGCAACGGAGGTATGGAGAGGGCAAGAAAGTAGTCCAATGTCACACACATGCAGGTAGGAAGAGTACTGCAGGTATTTAAACCAGGAACCTGGATTCCAGATTCAGGGGAAGTGTGTGTGTGTGTGTGGGTGTGTGTGTGTGTGTGTGTGTGAGAGAGAGAGAGAGACAGAGAGAGAGAGAGAGAGAGAGAGAGAGAGAGAGAGTGTGTGTGTGTGTGTGTGTGTGTGTGTGTGCATCATGTGAACTAAGATCTTAATTTCTTAATGCCAATATGAAGCTGATTTACTAAGCAGTTTCTCAGGAAAAGCAAGTACTAAATGTCACAAGAGATGGTGCTAGTTCGTTGTTTTATTCTGCCCTTTGGATGTTTCAAACTGCTGCTTCTTGCCTCAAAATTTCAGTAAGGAAAGTCAAAGTTAGAAAAAGTAGATGAGAAAGAAAGAATAGAACCACAAATGGCAAATCTACCAGAAGGACACATTAGGGTATTCCCCAATAAAGAAAGGAAAAGGGGATACTGCTTATCTTTAAACTTTGTAAAGAACAAGAGTTTTAAGGGGAAAAAAAATTTGTTTATCTCATTCTTTACACAGAACCTTTTAATATCTGCATGGAGCCTGCATTAGCATTTCTTACATCTGCAGAATCCAGGGACTCAACTATCAGTTCTTTGTTTCTCTTTCCTTCTTTTATATTTAATCACACAAAGTGAGATAGCAGTAATTTGTGGACAATAAAATGACTACTCCAAACCCTGAAGCCAAGCAGAGCAATTCCCAGCTTGTTCAGTGCTTTTGGAAGTCACACAGACTTTTCAAGACAAAGAGATGCATGAGCTACCAGCCTGCATCTTAGGCTTCATCCCACCAAATGATTCTCATAAATTCTAGTGGTCACTATCGGAGAAGGTATTTATGCAACTTCCCTTTGATTTCTTGCCATTCCACATTTTACAATAGCTTATGGAAGCTTAGTGAGCTAAAGGCTTTGTCTGATTAAATCCTAAGCTTCTATTTGTTTCTCTTTCACCTAACTATGACAGTGAAGCCAGCCTGAAGGGCCCAGCTTGGCAAGGTACATCCCCAGCGATTTATGCAATGTCACTTTTTTGATGATTAACTTGAATAAATCATGCTGGTATTTTCAGCAGTGATGTAGCTGCCCTTTATATTCGTATCAATTTTCAGGGCAAGAAGAAATTAGCCCAGTCCTTCCATTGATCTTGTGAGGAAAATTGTACCTCACAGCAGAAGTTCTACTGGTAAACAATGAACCCTATAAATACTTACTGGTTTACTTTTAATCAATAAAGTTTTTCATGATGTATTATTCTCTCAATCAGCCTAAATCACTGTGCCTATAACTGTTGTTTTTAAAACCTTTTAAACTAATTGGAAAATCTTCCTTTGTACTAATAATAAACACTCACTAAAATGTCTGCACCTAATTGAGCTATAATAATTTATGGGTGCTTCCTACTGTTTTTCCCCTCTTTCATCAGACAGACCATTTTATGTCTTTAACTAATGAAATCTAAGAATCCACCCAGTAGATCTGATCCAATGTCAATAGTGAATATATCTTCATTACCACTGGCAAAACTGGTCTCCATCTTGATTTAATGATTGTCTTACAACCATACTTTTGTCAGGTTTTTTCCATTTCTTCAAATAATGCCCTCATCACCAGATATACTTGGAAAGCACGGCCCGCTGACAGCAAGAGTACCTGAGGAAGCAGAGCTGACTTGCTCTTATAATCAAGCCCATGCCTCCTGGTTGTGGGCACTGCAGCTGCTGTTCCAGCTTCCTCTGCAACTTTTTCTGCTGCTTACCTTTGCCAGTGTAAAAACGCTTCTAACAATTTACTCAACATAGTCAAACCCTGGTAAATTAATACATGCTACCCAAAGTCAGAAAAGAACAACAGATGTATACCAAGATACTTGTTAAGAGGAGTAGAATGTTCCCACAAGAGGTCTTTATCCCATAGGAAAGTTTTCTTGGGAAATCAGGTTGATGTCATAAATACGTTTATTTAATCTAAGGTCAGAGCAAATGAAGTTAAATGATACTAAGTTTGGAAGAATATCACAAAGCTAACACCTCCCAGTGACCCACCAGGTCCACTGGAAGGACTCCATTCACCACGTTCACATTAAACTGATGGAGCGCTTATTTCTCTGAACTGTTTTCACGAACACTGACTGATGAGGTTTATTTTGTAAGTTCCTTCTTGTCCCACCTGCTTCATTTTGAAACATACCTTTATGATATCATTTACATAATTCCAAAAAAGTATGCCACCCACAAATGACTTGGGTACATTAAATTAATAAAACGAAATAAATGCTGACACATAGCAGCTGGATCAAAAGAGAGAGCATCAATATTAGCCACAAGAGTTAGTTTAATTGCTAGTTAAATGTTTACATGGTATTTACTGTATGCCAGGTACTCTTCTAAACACTTCATGAATTTTAATCTTCAAAACAACCCCAAGAGATATGCCAATCAAATTTCCAATAGCGTTGTTCATAGAGCTTGACTAGGTGATTCTAATATTAGTGTGAAAGAATAGTTGTTCAAAAGTAATACAGAGACATTTGCAGAGAACAAATCAACAAGATTGGCCCTATTAGATATTAAAACATTTTATAATGATATGTAATTTGTGGGAGGAAAGGCAAGATATCTGACAAGAGGTTCCTAGGGTGCATTCCTCCCACAAAAAAAGACCAGAATAACTAATAGAGAGCTAAATATTGACAAGAGCATCTGTGGGAGAGCAATAGGAAACTGGTGAGATCCCCATGGATGATAAAAGCCCAGGATGGCAGCATAGAAAGGAGAGAGAGGCAAATGATCTCAGCCATCAAGTGTCTGAGATTGGTGCAGGAGGAAATTTAGCCTGTGGGAAAAAAGTGGGAAGAGGACCCACAACCCCCATCCTCACCACAGAGGCCTTCAGTGTCTACTGAAGGGAGATTTCACAGCTCTTGCAAGCCCAAGGCTGGGTGTGGGGAGTTGCCTAGAATACACGTACTGCATTGCTCCAGAATAGGAGCACATGCAGTGCATTTCCCACCCTTCACCCTCATGACACCAGCCTATGCATTATGGTGTCATCTTGAACCAGAGCTACTGTGGGAGCATGCCATGCCCTGGGGTCAGTAGCCACTGTGCTTCCTCAGCCTGAAGGCTTCACCATCAAACCAAGACATTCACATGAGAAGCTTGGAGCCTGGGCCCAGAGCAACTGTTATTCTAGTCCTACACATCTGGGAAGCTAACCTTAGGCCTGCTGAACTGATGCACTCCCATGTCCCCAGACCCAGAGATCAGACAGGCAGACCTACCTCTGGCAGATTGCCCCGTTTCCTCCCCACTGTCACCTGACAGTTGGCTGCATTCTGTGCACCTGAGCCCCGTAATCCAGAAAAACAGCTCATGGGTCCCTACCCTAACAAATATGCTCCCTGGCCACTGGAAATAAAGTGCGTCCACACCTTCCCAAAGAAGTAGCCAGGTAGTTTTACCCTCCACAGTCCCACCTAGCAGCCTTACCCATAGGCTGAGAAGAGGCTGGCCAGGTCTTCTCTCTGCAGACCCACCTAATGGGCATGTTGACTACTCCCCAAAAAACTCAGCACTCAGCAGCCGTGCCCTTGGCAGACCCACTCCTGAAGTGCATGACCTCACACCTAGTCATGAGAAGTGGTGCAGTGGATCAGCCTGTGGCAGACCTGCACCCAGCTAGCTGAGCCAAAGTATGCCACATCCCTGGCTCAGAGAAACAGCCCAACTGTCACACCCCCAGCAGTCCCACCATTGAAACGTTGAGCTGTTACATGTATCTGCATCCAAGTGAGAAACAGCCTGGCTGACATGCCCCTAGAAGGCCCACAACTAGTCAGATAATCAGCGCAGTGACCCTGCCACTGGCAAACCAGTTCTGGAGACCCGGGTGTGCCACATACCCACATCCTCAACCTGAGAATCAATTCAACAACCCCATACCCAGTGAGCCAGCTCTTGAGATGACTGACCCACAGTGTGCACACACACACAATCCCAGCTTAAGAAACAACCCAATGAGCCCACCCATAGCAAAGGTATGCTGCTGTTGCCACAAACCTCCCAAGCATAGGCCACTGAGACACTTGCATACATAGTCAAAGTGGATTGTAACTGAAGAAAAAACACAGATTCGACACCCATCCCAAACAAAGCCATCATACTTTACCCAATTGACCCTAATACACAACTGCAGGAAAAAGTATTTCCCCTTGCAAGCCACTCTACAAAACTCAAAGAAGTAACAGTTTCACTAGATTCACAGATTTCAAGGGGAATAAGAAACATCGAAAAAAAAAAAAAACCCCAGAAGGAAATATGACACCACCAAAGAAACACAACAATGTTCCAGTAAGTGATCCTACAGAGTCAGATATTGCCAACTCACCAGGAAAGGGATTCAGATTAATAATCCTAAGAAAACTTACAAGATAGAGAATACAGACAAGCAATTCAACAATATCAGAAAAACAATTCATGATCTGAATGAGAATTTTAACAGAGATAGATATTAAAAAAAATGAATGGAGCCTACTACAAAATTTAAGGGATACTATTAAGAAAACAAATATTTGAATTATGGGCATTCCTAAAGGAGAATAAAACAACAACAACAACAACAAATTGAAAACCTATTTAATGAAATAATAGGTGAAAAATTTCCTAGTCTTGGGAAAGATATGAATTTCCTAATCCAGGAAACTCAAAGTTCCCCATATAGATTCAACTCAAAAAGGCCTTCTGTAAAACACTTTATAGTCAAACTGTCAAAAGTTAAAGACAAGGAGAGAATTCTAAAAAAAAATGGGAAAAGCATCAAGTCAGATATAAAGGACTTCCCACTAGACTAACAGCAGAAATCTCAGCTGAAACCCTACAGGCCAGGACAGAATGGGATGATATATTCAAAGTATGGAAAGAAAACAACTGCCAGCCAAGAATATTATACCCAGAAAAGCTATCCTTCAGAAATAAAGTTTTTCTCAGACAGGCAAAAATGGGGATTCACCACCACCAGACCAGCCTTATAAGAAATGCTTAGGGGAGTACTACATCTGCAAGAGAAAGAATGATAACAACCAACATGAAAACATCTGAAAATCTAAAACTTACAAGTAGAGAAGATACACAAATTATAAAGAGAAGGGAATCAAACCTTATCAATACAGAAAACCACCAAACCACAAGGATCAACAATGACAAGAAGAAAGGAACAAAGGTTACACAACACGGTCAGAAGACAAACAACAAAATGGCAGGAGTAAGACCTCACATATCAATAATAAACTTGAATATAAACAGATTAAATGCCCCAACTAAAAGGCCTAGGCTAAATGGATTTTTTACAAAATGACCCATTCCTATGCTGCCTAGGAGAAACATACCTTATCTGGAAAGACATACATAGACTGAAAATGGAGGGATGGAAAAAGATATTCTACACAAATGGAAAACAAAAGTGAGCAGAAGGAGTTATACTTATATCGATAAAACAGACTTTAAATCAAAATCTATACTAAGAGATAAGGAAGGGCATTATATAATGATAAATGCATCAATACAGTAAGAGGATATAACAATCATAAATATATATACACCCAACACCATAGCACCCAGATATATAAAGTAAATATTATCAGATATAAAGGGAGAAATAGACACCATCACAATGATAGTTGTGGACTTGAACACCCCACTCTAGGCACCAAACAGATGACTGAGACAGAAAATCAATAAAGAAATAACATGTTTAAATGGTACCATAGACAAGATGGACCTAACAGAAGTCTACAGAGCATCTCATCCAACAGCTATAGAATACACATTTGTTTCATTAGCACATGGAAACTTCTTCAGGATTGACTATATGTTAATCCACAAAATAAGTCTCAAAAAGTTCAAAAAAATCTAAATCATATCAAATCTTTTTTTCTGAACACAACAGAATAAAACTAGAAACAAATAATAAGAGGAACTTTTGAAACTATGCAAATACGTGGATATTAAACAACATTCTCCTGAATGATCAATGGGTCAAAGAAAAGATGAAGAAGTAAATCAAAACATTTATTTAAGCAAATGAAGACAGAAACACAACATATCAAAACCAATTGGATACAGCAAATGCAGTATTAAGGGGAAAGTTTATAGCAATAAATGCATATACCAAAAAAAAAAAAAAAAGATTTCAAATAAACAACCTAACAATGCACCAAAAGGAACTAGAAAAGCAGGAATAAAACATATCCAAAACAAATGGTAGAAAGTGATAATAAAAATCAGAGCAGAAATTAAGACTAAAAACACAATAAAAAAATCAACCATTCAAAAAGTTGGTTTTTTGAAGAGATAATAAAAATTGACAACCCATTAGCTAGACTAACCAAGAAGAAAAAAGATCCAAATAAATAAAATCAGAAATGCAAAAGGAGACATTACAACTGATAACACTGAAATACAAAGGACCATTAGAGCCTATTACAAGCAGCCATATGCCAATAAATTTGAAAACCTAGAGGAAATGCATAAATTCCTGGTCACATGTGACTTACCAAGACTGAATCAAGAAGAGACATAAAACTTGAATAGACCAAAAACAAGTAATGAGATTGAATCAATATTAAAAATTCTCCCAACAGAGAAAAACCTGGAACCGGATGGCTTTACTACTGAATTCTACCAAACATTAAAAAAAAAAAAAAAAATACTACTGCCAATACTTCTTAAACTATTATAAAATATTGAAGTGAACAAAATTCTTCCAATCTCAAACTACAAGGCCAGCATTACCATGATACCAAAACCAGTCAAGGATGCAATAAAAAAAGAAAACTACAGGCCAATATGTCTGAAAAGCATGAATACAAAAATCTTCAATAAAATACTAGCAAACTGAATCCAACAGCACGTCAAAAACATACACCATCAAGTGGGATTTATTCAAGGGATGCAAGGATAACTCAACATATGCAAACCAATAAATATTATACATCACATCAACAGAATAAAAGAAAAAAAGCATGTGATCATCTTGATAGATGCAGAAAGCATTTGACAAAATTCAACATCCTTTTTATGATAAAAACTATCAACAAATTAAGTATAGAAAGAAAGTATATTAATACAATAAAGGTTTAATACAATATGATAAATTCACAGCTAATATCATACTGAACAGGGAAAAGCTGAAAGTTTTCCCCTAAGACTGGAACAAGACAAGGATAATAGCTGGGGACTTTCATACCCCACTCACAGCATTGAACAGATTATCAAGACAGAAAACCAACAAAAAACCAACAGATTTAAATGGCACCTTAGACTGGATGAACCTAACAGACATCTACGGAGCATTTCATCCAACAGCTGAAAGATATACATTCTTTTCATCAGCACATGGAACATATAGTACAAAATATATTACAAAGGTATGGTAATCAATTCAACATGGTATTAGCACAAAAACAGACACATAGATCAATGGAATGGCATAGAGAACTCAGAAATAAATCCATGTATCCATAGTTGAAAATGATTTTTGACAAAAGAGGCAAGAACATATGTTGAGGAAAGGATAGTCTCTTTAATAAATGGTAATGTGAAAACTAGACCCCTGTCTCGCACCATATACAAAAATCAACTCAATATGGATTAAAGGCTTTAATGCAGACCTGAAACTATAAAACTTCTAGAAGAAAACATAGGAGAAATACTTCCGGACACAGGAGTGGGTAAATGTTTTGTAAATAAGACCTCAAAAGCACAGGTAACAAAAGTGAAAATAACAAATGGGATTATATCAAACTAAAATGCTTCTGTACAACAAAAGAAACAATCAACAACATGAAGAGACAATCTACTGAATGGAAGAAAGTATTTGCAAGCTATGCATATGACAAGGGATTAATATCCAGAATATACAAAGGAATCACACAACTCAATAGTAAAAAGTAAATAAAATAAAATAAAATAAAATAATAATAATCTGATTAAAAAATGGGCAAAGGAGCCAAAAAGACATTTCTCAAAAGAAGAATTATGAATTTATGGCCAATGGGTATATGAAAAAATGCTCAATATCACTAATCATCAGAGAAATGCAAATCAAAACCACAATGAGATATCATAACACCCCAGATGGAATGGCTATCAAGAACAAAATTTATTGTGGCTTTATTCATGATAGCCAAGATTTGGAACCAACCTAAATATCCATCAGCAGATGATTGGATAAAAAATATGCTATATATATACACAAGGGGGAATACAACTTTTAGCCATAAAAAAGAATAAATTTTTGACATTTGCAACAACATGGATGAGCTTGGAGAAAATTATGTTAGGTGAAATAAGTCAGGCACTGAAAGAGAAATATCACATGTTCTCCCTTATATGTGGAAACTAAAAAACAGTGATCTCATAGAAGTAGAAAGTGGAATAGTGGTTATTTTCCTATTGAGAAAACCGAGGCACAGAGAGGTTAAGTATCTTGCTAGAGTCACACAGCTAACAAGTGGCAAAACTGGAATTGGAATTCTGGTAGACAAGCTTTGGAGTTAATGCTTTTTCTTCTATACTGTGCTATCTCTTTACACAAGTGGATATCTGACTTCATTCTGAGTTCTAGGATATAGGACAAAAATGGAGTATAGTGATATCTCAGGGTATCATGATATTTAACTATAAAAACATGTTCTAACATTTATTCTGGAGAATCCTAATTCTCATAATGATTCTCAAAAAAAAAAAAAAAAAAAAGACCCCATAGTTCAATGAATTTGGGGCACTGTACCCATGTGTTATAACTCCCCTAGAAATTCACCAAGCACATGCAATAGGCTCTGAGAAGATATACTATGAAGACATAAGTATAAATAGATACAATCTCATATTTGCAGACCTACTCGACAGCAGAACAATGTTTTCTGGAAGATTCACTAAAATCATGCAGAACTAATGACTCGCTATGAATCACCTTTATGGAAAAGTCATATTAAAGTCTTGTTTAATGTCAATCCATAGAGGAGCCCTGAATAATATTTTCAGCATTTTCTTGACACAAATCCAAAAACAAATGCCCAACTGGCTTTTACATGGCATGACTATCATTAAATTTTTTAACTGAGTACTTAGCACTGAAATGCAATATGTTAAAGATGGTCCTGAGGGAAGTTAAGCTACATATAACTTTCCTGTGGTCATTACACAGTATGATGATGAAATGCAGGAGCTACCTGCCACAGTTTCCAAGATTATAGCTGACAAAATTTGTTTTAGATTAGTTTTCCCAACTGAGATTTTGGAAAACACTTATTAACTTAGCCTTAAGTCATGTTTTAAAATGGAGTACAGTTATTTTACTTCATTTGACAATATTGAAGGTTTTTTTCTATAAGGGAGGTCATTTTTTTCTCAGCACTGGGTCAATTGCTGACCCCCAGGAAAGTGTTAGGAGGTTCCTTTAAGAGGTGATTAGGTCTTGAGGGCTCTGCCCTCATGAATGAATTAATGCTGTTATTTCAGGGAGTGGGTTCATTACCACAAGAGTGGATTGTTATAAAGGCAAATTTGGCCCTCTCTTGCTCTGTCTCACTCTTTCATCTTCCATCATGGGATGATGCAGCAAAAAGGTCCCCACAAGATTCCAGCACCTTGATATTGGTCTTCTCAGTTTAAAGAATTGTGAGAAACAAATTTCTTTCCTTTATAAATTACCTAGTCTCTGGTATTCTGTTATAGCAGCACAAAACAGGCTAGCACAGGGTGTCTATTCTTCAGTTTCTCTTGCTAACAGAAATACACGAAACTGGGTAACTTGTAAAGAATCAATATTGCTTACAGTTTCAGAGGCTGAGAAGTCTAAAGTCCAGGGAACACATCTGGTGAGGGCCTTGTTCACGGTGCTGACACTATAGAAATGCATGGGTATCACATGGCAAAAATGGTAGGAGCAAAGGGACAGCTTCTCAGGGGCTCTCCTTTTAAAGCCATCAGAACCATGCCCATGGCCACCATTAAACCATCAAAGGATTAATCCATCACTAGAGCATGGTTTTGACAATCTAATCACTTCTTCAAGGCCATATTACCATAACAGGATTTCTCACACTTTTAGCACTGTCACAGTCGGGAGTTAAGTTTTTAATACATGGAACATTGGGAGACACAATTAAATCCAGAGCAGGGGGGGGATGATAAAACTTATATTACATGGTTATTGTGATAATTAACTGACAAAATTCTTGTAAAGAATTTAGGATGTTATGAGACATCACCTGGTAACTGGTATTTATTCCTAGCATCCATAATTTAAAATTTAGTTTGCATCAGAAATACTGAAGGTCTTGTTAGAACAAAGTTTTCTGAGGCCCATCACCAAAGTTTCTGATTCAGTGGATCTGGGGTAAGGCTTGAGAATATGAATTTCTAATAACTCCCCAGGTGATACTGATGCTGCTGGTTTGAGGAACACACTTTTGAGAATTACTGCCACACAGAAACTGACAAGTGGTTTATACAAAGAGAATCTGTCAAAGTGGTCAAGTTGTGTCAGACAAATTTTTCAGAGGTGTTTTACCATATGCATATATCAGAGACATTTAAGAAAAGGGCCTTTTGGCAGAGTTATTGTCTTACCTAGAGTCTTCTAAGTATATAGTCTGTGAACAAATATACAAATGTCTCTAACTATTTTGAACTGCTCTTGCACTGGCCTGGGATGGTTTCCTTCTTCCATACAGTACTGCATGCAAGATTAATGCTAAGTAGCAATGTTTTCTTTCATTGTTGTTTTTTTGTATCAAATTCCCTGGCTGTGACATAATGGTCATCTGACATATTAGAGCCCGTTTTCATTCTCCCAGGGCTGTCTCAATGGTGGAGTTAGGATATTTCTCCCCTAAAAGTTATCCAATGAGAAGTAGCACTCATGAGTCATTGAGGACCCCTGAGTGTGCAGCCTGGACTAGAATCATTGAAAAGTTCATCTTTTCACCTAAGAGCAGACGGAAACAGTGAGAGTAAATGATAGACAGAAGAGGAACAGTACTCATTACACCTTCTGAGTTAATATTGACCTGGGAAAAATACAGTGATTTTAAAGTTTGTCCTGATAGCCGAGAAAACCTTCTTAATTAGACATAATGTCAAAAGGTGTCTATTCCCCCAAATTCCTGCTCACCTACCATCTGCTACTGATAAAGATCTGGCAGTCAGGGAGTGTTAAGAATAAATTCTAATTACCTTCCTACCCCTTTCTCTTGTTCCCCTGATGCTCTTTGATAGCCGTAATTGAAGCTCACATGTGAATCATATCTTCTGCTGTGTGCCAGCTCCTTTTGCCTGAATATGCAGTAATCATCATAAATTCAGAGTTGCCCTCTCGTCAGAGTCTGATGCTTGAAAACATGATCTTATACTTCTCCCCCTTTCTACTCATCTTATTTTATCTGAATTATTCTGAGTGTGGCATTGATAGCAATTTAAAATTGAATTCCCCAGGAATGACGCTTGTCAATTGGCCTAATCCTTTTCTTTGGTAAATTTGATGAAGCAGGGGAAGTGGCAGCCTTTCTACCAAGCCTGTCTCACCATGCATGTTGAAATTTGTGTGGTCATATCCTACTGGTATCAACTCTTCTTTCAAAGCATAGAAACACATTTTAGAATCTATATTTTCAGTGGAAAAATTTTGCTTCCTATGATTTTCGTACTGCCAGTAGAAAATAGAAAATAGAAGAGCAGTATTATTTTGGAAGTAATTTATGATGCTGAGTCTCTGGTTGTATAGGAATAAGAATTCATATGCCCTCCTACTGCCAGATAAAATGATTACATTCAGACTCTACATTGCTATGGTGTTTTTGGTGAGGAGAGATTCATCTCACTACTCTGACCGGGAAAAGTACAAAATGATTGTTTCACTGAGGTCATCATAAACATGTCTCCAAAAGTGGTGCCCAGAATCCACAGAAGATCTCCAAATATCTGAGTTTATAAAACTTATTTATATCCAGCATCTGTTCAATTTCTTCAGTAATTATTTTAGCAAAAACTAGACAGCCAGATCCTGATAGTTTTCCACTTTATCAAACAATCCAAAAAATACAGCAAAATACAGGCAGTTATTCTTTGTGGAGCACTTATAGGAGCAAAACCATATGCTGTTCTTGTTTGGGATAATTATAAATCTTTCAACATGAAAATGTAGTTGTCTCTAAAACTGGTATTAACTCCAAAACAAACAATTTAATGTGAACAACTCACCACCTAGAATGTCAATTTTCAAAACAGTTAATTAGGCTTATGCATGTATCCATGCAAACAATTACAATGGCTTTCATGTGCTTCCATGAATAATCAAGATAGAGATATAAACTAATGCATTGTTTTCTTTTTAAAATGTTTCATCAGCACTTGAAGCCATTGACTTTTAGAGTTAGGACTTCAAAATCATCTAGTTCTGTTGTTCTCAATCTTGACTATGCATTATAAAATTTGGAGTTAAAACATGTATACCTGAGCCCCACATTGGAGATTCTTATTCACTGTGTCTTTAATAGGAATGAGGCATGTATTTTTTTAGATATTTCACAGATCATTCTGATGGGCATCTGCATTCATTTCCTAGAGTTGCCTTTTACCACAAACTGGGTGGGTTAGTACAACAGAAATTCATTCTCTCACAGTTCCAAAGTTTCGAAGTCCAAAATCAAGGTTTTGGCAGAGCCAATTTCCCTCTGAAAGCTCTAAGGAAGATACTTCCTCACCTTTTCTTACCTTCTGGTGATTGCTGGAAATCCTTGGCATTTCTTGGCTTGCAGCAGCATCACTCCATTCTCTGCCTCTATTGTCACATGGTCTTCTCCATGTGTCTGCATCTCTACATCTCTACTTGTAAGGACACCAATCACCAGATTCAGGGACCACCATGCTCAAAAATGGTTAAATTGATTGCATCACCAGAAACTCTACTTCCATATAACGTCACATTCACAGGAACTGAGGGCTAGGAATTGAACACATTTGTGAGGGGAGTGACCCAATTCAACCCTCTGCAGCACCCAAAGTGAAAAGTAGTGATCCAGTTTCTCTAAAATCCACTGGTACTATTGAGTGCAAAATAAAGAAGTTAAGCAACTTGTATTAGTTACCTATTAGGCCATAAGAAATTACTCCTCAAATTAAAACAATAAACCTGTGTTGTCTAACAGTTTCTGAGGATCAGGAATCTAGAAGCAGCTTAGTTGGGTGGTTCTAGCTCTGAGTGTCTCCTGAGGTTGTGGTAAATTGTCAGGGGTTACAGTCATCTGATGATTTGAACTGGCTTGGGGGATCCATTTCCAACCTCACTTAGTTACTCATTGTCAGTTGGCTTTAGCCTCAGTTCCTTGACATGTTAGCTTCTCCATAGGAATGTTCCTAATATGGCAGTTAGCATGAGACAGAGTGAGTGATCTGAAATAGAAAGAAAAAGACACATCAACCAAGACAGAAGTCACAGTCTCTCTGGTTACCTAATCTTGGAAGTGACATGCCGTCACTTCTGCCATATTTGATTGATCACACAGACCAATCCTGGAACAATGTTGTTTTGTGTACAATGCCAGAAGGCATGGATCAGTGGGGTCATCTTGGAAGCTAGCTACTATAAGGAGAAAGTTGGGAATTCTGACCTGAGGGATAGGAGACTAGGTCATTGCTACTCAGGGTGTAATCCAAAGGTTGGCATCACTTGCAAGTTCAGTAGAAATGCTGAATCTCAGACCTCATCTCAGATATACTGAGTCAGAACCTATATTTTAATAAGATTCCCAGGTGATTTGTATGCACATTGTATTTTGAGAGGCACTAGGCTAGAACAAATTACTGATTCAAACACATTGCCCTTTTCAAAGTAATTGCCTTGAGTGGTAAACCTAGTCTAAAGAGATTGTCATTGCTTGAAATCTGCTATGAACTTTGCTTTGACACAGATCATAAAACACACTAAGAAATCAATAACTTCCCATTGTAGCCATACCACCTTCCTGTAATCATAACATTTTTACCCTTTGGTTATACTAATTTTATTCAATACAGTTGACTGAAAGATTTTTTATTTATTTTTAAAACATCAAAAGCACATTTAAAGAATAAAAATCTATTCTACAGTAAGGATATTAAAAGTGTATTAAATCTTCCAGAGATCATCCCTAAATTATAATGCTGTTTTCAGAAACAGTGCGATGAACTTGTAGCATCTCAGCTTCTTCTGAAGGAAATGTCATTATCTTGCCCTCAGATAATTTGAAGCCAGTGGTGCACTGAATGTAATTAAAAGTACACCAAAGCTCAGACTGCAATAAAATAAAGATTATATTAACTTAGGCCCCCATAGTAGCAGCTGGACAGAAAAAGAGGCATAAACTTTTCTGAGTGGTAAATAATTAGCATTTAGTTAACATTATACTATTTTTTTTACATACACTAATCGATCAAAAACTTCTAAGATACATAAAAGAGAAAAAAATTGAGATATGATTAAAAGAGGAAAGAGTCAATAAAATCAGATTCAGAGATGGCCTAGATGTTGCAATTTTCAGACAAAGCCTTTAAAATAACTATGAGAAAAACGTTGTGTTCTAGAAAAAAGGTTAGAAACACAGGGAACAAGAGGAAAGATATGGAAACTATAGAAAAGAACCAAAGGGGATGCCTAGAATTAAAAAATATAAAATATAAAACTCGAAGAATATTTGGTCAGTTATTGTGATCTGAGCACAGATGAGGAAGGATTCCAGGAACTTGAATTGATGTCACTAGAACTTATCAAATCTGAAGCCTATTAATATAGACAAAAAAAAATTAGCAAATCAAATCAACAATACACAAAAACAATAATACATTATGATCAAGCAAAGTTTATCTCAAGAAAGATTTGCTCAGCACTAAATTTTTTACCACTTTAATTTAAAATGAAAATATAATAAAATAACTTCAATAGAATCAGAACAGGCATTTGATAAAATTCAGCACCTATTTTAATAAGAACTTTCAGAAAATGAGAAATGATAGGAAACTTCTTTAGTTTGATTTAGGGAGTTTATAAAAAATCTACAGCCAACATCATACTTAATAATGAAATATTCATCACTTTTCTTTTGGAAATAATGAGAAGATGACGTCAACTCTGATCACTATATTATAATACTATGCTGTTATAACCACAGGTTCGTATCAAGTGGAGGTTTCTCTTATCTAGGAAAGTTTTGCCCTCTACTTGTTTTTTCTTCCTGTAGCAATTTGAGGATAAATATAGCATAGTGATAGTCTTAGTCTTTGGTGTCCTTCACAGTCTCAAGACTTCATTCATTTTCTTAATTCAGAGTCCATTATGTGTCAGGAACTGTGCTAGGTGATAGGGTATTATTTACAGTTGTCCTTAAAGAACATACAGACAGGCAAAGGACATAAAATAATAAGTAGAAGTTTACAATAGAGGTTGACATGTGCTACTACAGATACAAGCACAGTCTTCCACTGGCACAAAGAAGGGTATATCACCTAGTCTGGGAAGGAGAAGACAAGAGAAGTGAGGAAAATCTTCCAGGGGCAGGTAAATATTAATCCTCACATTTGACTGCTAGCCAGTAGTTTCTTGCTATAAGATCCCAAATCAAAAGTACCAAATCCAGTGTGACCAGAGGAATTTCCTATGTGCACTTGGCTTTCTTTATTATTAGCAATACACCAGTGACAACATAACAGGAAATACATTCATTTATTCCCACTCAAGAATATGGGAGTAGACATGCAGCCTCAGTCTAGCCAAGGCTCGATGTACAGTAAAACATCCTGTTGGAGTTTCTTTCGACCTGAGTATAGTGTGTGACCAGGTTATTTCTGGCCTTGGTACTATTCCTACTTTGTCTGGGACCACCTGTCTTACTCTTGGTTTTCTGTATCTACTATTCTGAATTCATGCATGCTATGAGGACTAGAAAATGAGCAGATGCTAACACCCTTATATGGTTCCACAGAAGGAGGACAGTGAAGACGGATTTTGGCAGAAGGAATTGCAAGTGCAAAGGCTTAGAGGTAAGAAAGAGTATGGCTTTATCAGGGAACTGTGCATGCTTCACAATAACTGGAGGTTGAATGGTGAGTGCAGAAGTGAAGGGGTGAGGGGTGAAGTTGGAGAGTGAAGCAGAGGCCAGATCATAAAAAGACTTGGATGTAGCACTAGGGAGCTGATGCTTTTATTTCCCTTAGGCCAACAGAAAGCTATTGAAGGGTTTTAAGAAGAAAATTGTGTAATTGCGTGGTTCACTTTCATTTTAAGAAATATTACTCTAGTCACAATGTAAAAAGTGAACTTAAGGGGACAAGATGGGAGTCTTGGAAACAATTTAGGAAAGTGTTACCATAGTGGACTACGAGATGATGATGGCATAATTCAAGGTGCTGGTGCTAGGCTGGAGAGCAGAGGACGGATTCAAGAGACTGAGTAGATAGCACTTAGTGGTTAATTGGACATGAGGAGTGACATAGGATAATTATGTTTTAGCCCTTCCTCCTTCATCGTTCATCAAAGGACATTACTGTAACATTGTATGCTACCCTCCTACATTTTATACTTCTTCGTGAAAGCATACATTTGTCTACATTTGTCAGTTATCTTGTTAAAAGCCTGAAAATGTTCATCCGTTTATAATATTTTTTATTATCAGTTCCTAAGATAGCAAAAATAAAATGTATCTTTGAACAAACTTTCATATCACTTTCCAACACAAAACCCTAAATGTAATATTCAAGTATACGTAAGATAAATACAATATACGATTTTCATCTGTCATGAGATAGCTTTACAAATTTATTTCAGTGGAAACTTAAACTACAAGAAATCTAAGGAAGGAGATATTTCAAATTATTTTCTGGTAACCCTATATTAAGCAGGATTCTCTCTTTATATCAATATCTATTAATGAAGATCTTGATAAAATTAAATTGTTAGTCTCCTGCCTTACTAACTACACCATACCAAACATAATTTAATTTTTTTTGATGAGCCAAAGATATTTTCATACCCTTAAGTCGTTATTTATAAATATCAGTGGTTAGTCACCCTTTAACCTACCTTACATTCAGTAATAACTCAATATACTAAGCATATAAAACAGGAAGAATAAGATCGAGTTTCTTTAAGAAATTAATAATCTAGTATAGAATATAGCATAGTTTCTAGGTGGAATTTTAGCTTTAGCTTTCAGGAACACAACTGAATGCAGACAGTGTGTGTGTGGGTGGGAGGGGGGCAATTTCATTTATGGGCCTAGAGGGAACAGTAGTACAAGACGGAAAGGAAGGTACATGCCTGGTGTATTCTAAGAACAGCAAACAGTGAGAAAGGAAAGGAGGTAAAGAGGTAAGGTCTGAGAAGTTACCAGCTATAGTGGTTTTAAAACATGACATTCTTCCCTCCCATTGAGGAAGAAGGCCTCGATCACGTCCCTTGAATCTAGGCCTGGTGACTGCTTGACCAATATGATATGATTGGAGTGATGCTGTGCCAGCTTCCAGGTCCAGACCTTAAGAAAAGGGCACCTTCTACTCTCTGTTCCTTAGGATGCTTGCTCCCAGAACACAGCTGCCAGGCTGTGAGAAGTGCAGTCCACACGGAAAGGCTACCTACAGGTTATGGCCAACAGCCAGCTTACAGCCAGCATCCATTGCCACACCTGTACCTAAGAAAGGCTGTCAGATTATTCTAGCCCTGCCCAGCTGCCATCAGACTCTAATTGTATGAGAAAACTTGAGAGAGAACCACTTAGCAGAGCCCAGTCAACCCCAGAACCATATGATATAACAATAAAATGATTGCTGCTTTTTTCATCCACTAACTTTTGGGATGATTTGTTACACAGCAATAGATAATCAAAACAGAAAGTTCTACACTCAGCAAGGATGTTTAGGCACTATAATGCTTTGATCCTCAATGAAAGAGATTGCTAAATTTAAGCTGAACATTGCTTTGATTTGACTTACATTCTAAAAGGATCACTGTTAGGTACTGATTTGATAAAACATTGCAAGAGTAATGGGTGGAAGGAAAGGAAAATAGGCCCTCAATGTAACTAAGGAATGAATTCACAGTGTGTTTGACCAAGGGAGTAGCAGTGAAGAGGGTGAGTACGTCACAATGAGGATATGTTTTAAGGTATACTTGACAGGCTTTCCTGAAAACATTGATGTGTGCGTAGTCCATTTGTATATGCACATTCTCCCAGGAGTGAGCTTCATTTATAGCCATTTCCTCTTAGCACAGATGGGGTATATGCACACATTTCTGGATTGTATTGGTCTGTTTATTAACACATTTAAAGAGAATGTCATTGTTCAGACACTTGCTGTTTCTATACATTCTATTTCATGCTGTGGAACATATTTCACCTGGTCACTGGTAGACACTTTTACAGCTTTCTTTAATCTTCCACAAATAAGTTCTTCCTTTTCCCTCTTTGTTTAAAGTAAGATAAATGAAAATTAGAGAAAGAGTGGACTAGATCCTATCTGGAGCTCACCTGGATGTTTTTAGCTGATATGTCTCACCTAGGGGAGAGATTTAATTAGATGGCTTCTGTACTCACAGTATGTGAAAAATATTATTTCAGCAGATTAGTTTGTTCAATAAAAAGAAATATCTAATTAAAACCTATGGGAAACCATACACACTTGACAGGAGATTCTGCATTTGTTACATTCTTGAAAAAACACAGTATGCCAATGCAACTGTGCATTAAAATATGGTTTGCCTTCTGTGGATATTTTGTCCGAAAATGGAGAAAAGAATGACTAATGGCAAGGGCCCAAGAGGTAAAAAAATGACAATAGAAAGAATGCAAAAGTAATACAAAATAACAAAGAAAGGAAGGATTCTGTGATTCTGGGTATGAGGTGTTTAGGAAAAAATCACTAATCAAATTATGAGTTGTCATCAAAAAGATAAATAACTGAGCCCTTTGAGACCAGCTGCTCCCCAGCTCTCCTCTGACACTGAAAGGTGAGCATGGGGCTTGAGATTATGTCACGTGAAATTAGAGCTCAGTTCTTCTCATCCAGCCAAGGGCTGACATCATTTCAATCATCATCTGCACAACTTTCAGCTTCCCAACCAGGAGAACCACTAGTCTGCCAAGTAATGCTTAATTTTGCTGGATAGGATCACAAAATTCAACCCATCAGACACTAATGGGAAGGACCTTTCGCTACTTGAATCTAAAAGCATAAGATGGAAAGCTTTCCACGGAAGACGGGAAAATAATTTTTTACTTTGAATTTCCTTTGAAAAGTGAGAGTAACTAAATCAGAATATCCATAATTCCAAATAAAATGGTAATTGGATGCACAGCTGCTGGGCCATGTGCAACCCCTTTTTGGGGGAATGTTGTAAAGAAATGAAGTGGGAAGATAGAGCAGAGACACCATCAGAGAGCCACTTGAAGAGCGTTTGGGAATTATAGCCTAATAGGCTTCTGGGAAGAGAATGCCTTGCCAAATGCAGGTATTCATCCATCACATTCTGAAATATTATTTTCTTCTCTTCATCATTCAAATGTATTTATGCAGAATAAGCTTTGTAATACTTGTTCTCAACTAAGAGAAAAAAGTAAAGCACCATTTGAAAGAGTCATTAGAGTTCTAGACCTTCCTCTGTTACTAATGTGTAAATCTGGACAATTCATAACCTGTCTGGTCAGTTTCCCCATGAATAAAACTTCAATTTAAATACCGTCTTCCCATATTCCTCCCCCATCGCCTATTTGTTTGTTTGAGGATGGCTCACCCTAGACTGTGGTTGGGAAGAGCACGTGCTGGTCCTTGTTGCTTTTGATTTGCACATGTGCTAGCACTCTTGACAACGCTGACCACCTTCCAAAACTTCTCCTTTCTAGGGTGCAGCCTGCTGTCCATGGGAGTTACTGGAGAAGTGGAGGGAGAACCCCTCCTCTTTGTCCTCTAGATCCTTCAAATAAACCCAAGACCACAGGGTAGCAGGTCCAAAGGAACTGTTTTACTGAAGGACTGGAGAATTTTAAAGGGTAATTATGATTTAGGAGGGCGAAAGTCAACATTATGTGTTAAACAATCTCTTTTCTGAAGTAAGTAGTGTGCAGGTGGAAAGTGCCGCTCAGGAGAGCATCTCCCTTCCCTAGCCTGGCTTCCAACCCTCAGCTTCTACAGGAAGTAGAGGTGGGAGGCGGGGAAATGGCTTTGAGCTTCAGGCCCCTTCGGCAAGAGTAAAGATGAGTTTTTCAGGCCCTGTCACTTTTGTAGTGACATAAACTGCAGTAATCTTCATCTCTAGATTTTACTTCTAATTTTTTAATCGTTACATATGTTGAATTATCACATATACTCAAATCTCCCCCGCAAAGTTTCTTTCTTTCTTTCCTTTTCTTTCATTTGTCAAGTATTAAATGAGAACCTACTGTCTGCCATGTTAATAGTGAAGTAGTAAATTTAAACAAGTCATTTAAGCAAGATAATATGTGATTGTGATTAGTACTCCTAAGACATTAAACAGTTAGAGGAGTGAAATTTGCACAGAGTGGTAAATTTGCTGCTTTAGGTAAGATAATAAAGAATGGCCTCTCTGAGGCAATAATATCTGAGCTGAGATTTTGTCTGCAAAGTCAAGGTAATAATTTTATCTGCCGGGAAGATTTTTGGTGCAGATTAAATGAGATAATATGTGCAAAGTGATTAACAATACATGGTTCATAGTTACCACTCAACAAATATTAGTAGCCATTACATGTGTTACTTTTATCATTAATCTTTATAACGTCTTGGCAAGATGGGCAGAGAAGATACTATTAATTTTATTTTAGAGATGAGGAAACTGTAACTCAGTGAGGTTAAAAGACTTTTCTGTGGCTACACAACTAGTAAATGGTAGAGCCAGGGCTCAAGCCCCAAAGCTAACCCCCTGTGTGATAGTATTAGTGTCACCTTTGAGGATGATTAGGTCATGAGGGCTCTACTTCTTAGTGCCCTTATAAAAGAGATCTCAGAGAGCTAGCTAGTCCTTCCACCATGTGAGGGTAGAGCTAGAAGGCGCCATTGCTGAGTAACGGGGGCCTCACCAGATGTGGAATATGCTCTTGTTTTGATCTTGGACTTCTCAGCCTACAGAACTGTGATTTCTGTTGTTTATAAGCTACCCAGTCTAAGGTATTTTGCTATAGCAGCCCAAAGGGACCAAGACAAGGATTTCAACTAATTGGACTAATTGGATGAAATCCAACCAAATCATGAAGGGTAATCTGCTTTACTAAGTCTATGGATTTAAATGTTAATTATGCAAAAGAAAACAAACAAACAAAAACACCCCCCCACCCTCACCCCCTAAACAAGAAACAAACCTTCACATCTACCCTGGTATTTGACCAAAACACCTGGGCACCCTAGCCTAGCCAGTTGACCCATAAGTTACACTCTATCTATCTAGGAGTGCTTAAGAGAGTACTAACTTTTGTCACATTAAACTGTTGAATAAAAGGAAGCTCTCTATTAGTTTTGGCTATGGGTTTGGGAGGCCCAATTAGACTCGGATTCCCAGCAAGCATTCTTCCACAGATGCTCTTTGATGGAATGTGCTTCTTGTTCTAAATGCCGTTATAAATCATACTTTATTTTAGCTGCAGGCATCACAGTCGATGTACACCACTGTTCCAGGTATCTTGTGTGACTATTTTATTTCTGTTCCTTCCGCTTAACTGAAAATACCAAGTGCTTTAAAAAAATCATTTCCTACAAACTTGTTCTAAGATTATAATACCAAAGAGACCCCAAGAAAAGAAAACTAACCTTCCCTTTGTGTGGGATAATGGTTTGATTCTTGGTCATTCATTAAATTATGTAAAACAAATTTTTCACAAGTTTGATAAAGAAGTTGGTTGTTAAAATATCTCAGTTCCACTCACTGATTCTATAATATATTAACTAGACGTTTATTATAAGGTAATAATATGCAATGTATAGAATGATTAATCCACATAAATATCTGGAATTGTGAAAATGAACAGGAGCTGAATATTTAATAATAGGCAAATAGCTAAATATATTAGAGTATGCTTTCCAGCCCTTCAAAATATTTTATGAGACTCTTTTAAAAACATAGGAAACTGCTTATAAATTTATTAAATTAAAGTACAATTCTCTATGTATGTCTATATTTACCCATTTGTAATATATTGGTTATGTAAAATGCATAGACTAGAAGGATTTTTATCAAAAAATATAATTATAGTGGATATTATCTTTGGATGAAAGGAGTATGGATTATTTTATTTTTCCTTATATTACCTTTTAAAAATAACTTTTATAGCATGCATGTACACTTTTATAATAATTAAAAATGAACAAAATTAGCCTACAAGTAGAAATAGAAGGAAGGGAAATAAACTTAGGCTCCTAAGTGGTGAGCTTAAGTAGTATATTTTGTGGCATATGAGCTTCCCTTTTTCATGCTGTTTTTTATACAAGAATAAAATAAAGTAAAATAAAATAAAATAAAACAAAACAAAAACATGTCAATATGCCCCAGTCCATTCCATAGGCTATCAAATTCTTATAGTTTAATTTATGAGAGAAATTCCAGAAAAAAATAAAACTATTTCTCAGTTTCAATCTGTACCTTTAGATCCTCACACTGTCAAGCTTTTCTGAAAATTGATAAGCAGTTTATATGACCGTTCACACATTGTTTCCCTGCCTCAAATGCTCTTACACCTTCTCTCCCATTAACTTTTGTCTACCTTCAAGGTCCTGCACAAGCCTGACACCTCCAGGAAATTCTCTGAGATTCCTCAAGCTCAGAGTAATCTTTCTTTCTCATATTCAGCACATCATGTGTTTCCACAAATTGCGAGGGTTCATACTTCACTTGAGCCCTTGATTCCATCTCAACTCTTTTCCATTAATTGTGCTTTATTTCTATTAATCTGCCCATCAGATTTACCAGTGGGCCCTTTTCTGTAATGTGCACACGTGTTCACATCTCTCACTGCCTGCCCTCTCAGCAAGCATTCTCTCTTCTCTGGTCTTCTCAGCCAAGCTGGACTGTGCTGTCTCTACTTCCTCCTTCTGCAAATCATAGAGGTCACCTTGAACCCTCAGGATGTGACTGCATGACAGCAGGTTACCCATAACCTTCTAATTCTCAAATCCGGTTGGCAGTTTTTAATGTTTCTTTTGTGACTTTGTATTGTAATTGTCAGCTGCCACTTGGTGAAAAACTTTTCCTTTGGCTGTCACCCTACTCTCTTCTTATTTTCCTTGTATTTTTTCAGATTGTTCTATGTAAGTCTTCTTTACCAGATTCTCTGTCTTTTCCTACTTATTTGGAGTTATTCTTCCTCAGAATTATGGCTTTTGGTTTTCAGTTTATCTCATCTACTTTCTCCGGGTGATTTCATCTACTCCTAGGGCTTCAGCTGGAATCAAGGAATCAACGTGATCATGACTCTCAACTATATATGTCAGGATGAAATTTTTCTCCTGGGTTCTGTGCTTATATCTCTATCTCGTATGCATATGTACACTTAAATTTTCCACAGCCACCTAAAAAAAAACACAGGTTAAAACTGAACTAATTAAAACCCACCCTTACCCCCATTTAGTCCATCTGGACTACTGTAATAAAATATCATAAGCTGGGTACATTTATACAACAGAAGCTTATTTCTCCCACTTTTGGAGGCTGGGAAGTTTAAGATCGTGGCACTGGCAGATTCGATGTCTGGTGAGGACCCATTTCCTGGTTCACAGAGCCTTCTTGCTGTGTTTTCACATGGTAGAAGGAACAGAGTTTTCTCTGGCCTCTTTTCTGATGGCACTAATGCCATTCACGAGGGCTCCACTCTCATGACCTAATCATCTCCCAAAGGCCCCATCTCCTAATACCATCCCTTTGAAGGCTAAGACTTCAGCACATGAATTTTGGGAGGCACTCAAACATTTAATCTGTAGTATCCCCCAACAACAACAATAACTTGGTCATCTTTTCTTTTATTCCTTTTTATGGGTTGGTGGCATCACCATCTGCCTTATTCTTGAGAAAGAATTCTTGTATTATATTCAGTTTTTCCCCTTTTCTCCACTGCCCTTGGCCTGCTCCCATAAAATCACTTATTAAGTACTCATCATTATTTAGCAAGACTTTTGGAAAAACCTTCAAACATGTTTCCCTGCTTCTATTCCACTTCTTAATCCTCTTTCATTCTAAAACCAGAATACTTTTCTGTTTTTAGTAGTTATTGCTGTTCCTGTTAACTCCTTATTTGGCTTCCAGTACATGATAAAGCCCCAACTCCTTAGGAGGGCACAGGAGAACTTCTCTGATTGAACCTCTCCACACCTTTACAAGTGTCATTGGGTTTGGCTCTCAGTTTCAGGCTCTGACATGTTCTTTACTGGTTCTACTTCCTCCTTTATTCTATGCTTCTTTTATCTTTTATTCTTCAAACATACCATACTTTGTTTTGCCTACCCCAAATACACATCCTGCCATGAACTGCCCATAAAATTGCTCTGTATTTCCTTCTCAGAGATAACCTTACAGAAAAAAATTTCCTGAAACACCCACCCAGAAAGAACTAGTGACTCAAGTATTTCTGTACTTGTTCAACTTCTTCATCTTTATCAGAATGAAATGTATACATATATGAGAGGTCTTCAAAAAGTTCATGGAAAGAATTGTTATATCTTTTACTTCTATTTTTCCATAAACTTTTTGAAGTTTATATGCACATATGAATTATATATTTGTATATACATGTATATATATTTTTACTAATTGCCTTTATTACTAAACTGTCAAAATGTGTAATAATTATATAATATAATTACTATAAACATAATTATATGTAATTATAATCATAATTATAAGATTCCTGGAGATAGCCTGTTCTGATTTTTATTTTTATTTTTTTTGAATACCTTATAAATTTAGTACAGGGGTGAAATACAAGTACTGCTCAAAGAATATTTAATGCATGGATTTGAGAACTCAGAAGTCCCTTTAGTGGATCACATGAGTCTACTTCACAGTTATTTGGTTCACTTGTCTATAATTCAGCAAGCACCTATAGTAACAAATAAAGGTCATTGCATTTCACTGTTGGTTTATGACTTGAGACTGCCCTGTGATTTTCATGTTATCTGTCTGAAGGGGAATGAACTTAGGAAGGATTATTTATTTATTTTTACAAAAGGAAAACAAATACACATTGCAATTGCATCTTGTAGGAATTTTGAGACTAGAGATTTTTCTTTCAAAATGTGTGCTTAGCCTCGGGAAAAATGATGAAGTTGGTGGTTTGTTTTGGAGACACTCCCACTGTGCTCTTACAGCATTTTCTTCCTTTTCTTTACAATCTTGTTCTTCCACTTACATCTCCAGAGTACATAATGCCTTTCAGGACTTCTTGTGAAAATCCAACTTCAAAAATTGTCTTAGGTTACTATCCTTTCTAGAAACTCTTATTCCTTCAAGCTGTGATTATGGGTTGCTTTTACTGATCTAACAGAATAAATGGCCTTAGGTATGGGTGATTAAAAACACTTAGATGTGTTACCAATCACAGGCACATTTGAATTTTAGAAGGCATTTCTGAAGATACATGGTTTTTAATTATATCTCTCTGACAGTAAAATTTCTGTTGCTTGGGGTGGGGAGGTGAGGGTGCTTGGGCACTTTTGGCATATAGGTAGCTGTCTATTTGTCAAACAGTATTTGAATAGGTACCACAACTTGACAAAATTCAAGGTTAAGAGCACAGTCCTTCCACAGGTATTAGCTACAAGTTTGGAGGTCCCAAGAGCCACCCTCAATTCTGACCAGCTGTCTCAGGGGTTCCCATGACCACCCACAGGTTCAATACTTTATGGGAAAGACTTACAGAACTGACTGCAAGTGCCATGTGCCATAACTATTAATACAGCTTTTTTCTTTTCTTCCTTCCTTCTTTCTTCTTTCTTCTGAATTTCTCAGTTCATTCAGGCTGCTATAGCAAAATACCTTAGATTGGTTAATTTATAAATCACAGAAATTTATTTCTCACAGTTCTGGAGACTGGCAAGTCCAAGATCAAGCAGATTCCAGAAGATTCTGTGTCTGATGAAGGCTCTCTGCTTCATAGATGGTGCCTTGTATGTAACCTCACATGACAGAAAGGGCAAACAGGTTCCCTCAGGCCTCTTTCATAAGGGCACTAATCCCATTCATGAGGATGGAGCCCTTATAACCTATTTACCTCCCAAAGGCCCACCTTTTAATAACACCACATCAGTGATTAAGTTTAAACATATGAATTTTGGGGGACATAATAAAATTATTCAGACCACAGCACTAAGCATTAGGGAGATGCAAACCCAAACTACAATGAGATACCACTTCACACCCAGTAGGATAGCTACTAACAACAACAACAAAAAAGGCAGAAAATAACAAGTCTTCAAGCATTGGCAAGGATTTGGAGAAATTGGAAGTCTTGTGAGTTGTTGGTGAAAACATAGGAAGGTATACAATGGTGCAGCTGCTATGGAAAACAGTCTGGCAGTACCTAAAAAAATTAAAAATAGAATTTATCACCTGGTCCAACAATTTTACTCCTGGGTATATACCTGAAAGATTGAAAGCAGGGTCTCAAAGTGATATTTGTACACCTGTGTTCATAGCATAGTTATTGACAATAACCAAAAGGTGAAAGCAACCGAAGTGACTATCTACAAATGGATGGATAATCGAAATGTGGTATATACATGAAATGGTATTCGGGCAATCAAGAGAAAAAAAGTACTGATATGTGCTGCAACATGGATGGACTTTGAAAACATTATGCTAGCTAAAATAAGTCAAACACAAAAGGAGACCTATTGCATGATTCCACATACACGAGGTATCTAGAATAGGCAAATTTTTAGGAACAGAAAAGAGAATAGAGCTGACCAGGGCTGTGGGGAGGGGGAGCTGTGGGGTTTTTGCTCAGTGGGTACAGAGTTTCTACTTGGGTTTCTACTAGTGAAAATTCTAAAAATAGATAGTGGTGATGATTACACAACATTGTTTTGGTACTTTATGCCTCTGGATGATCACTTAAAAGTGGTTAAAATTTTAAATTTTATGTTATGTATATTTTATCACAATTAGAAAAGAAGCCAGTGAACTAGATTTCTAGGTAAAGGCAAAAAATAGAAGAGCATGTCATTGTTAGACAATTAAATTGTTAAACGTTGTTAGATACTAAAAGCATAAAGTAAAAACTTTTTGAAGATTTGTAGCTACAGAGAGACTTTCAAATGGGCTTCTGTACCGGAAAGAAATGAAAGTGATGTATGAAGATGCATGCTTTTCCGCTTTGAATTTCTGTTATTATGCGTAATCAAGATTGTATGCCCTATTCCAGGCTGATCTGATCAATTTTATACCAAGATTACAAAGATCACCCAACTGGAACTCCTTTGAGACCCTACCTCCATCAATTTAAAGATGTTTGTGGCTCATCAGTCTGTCTATTGTTAAATTATAACTTAATTTATCTAAAGAATAAGGAGGTAGACAGAATGATGGCCCCCCTAAGATGCCCACTCCCCGATCCCCAGAACTTGTGAGTATGTTATGGCTCTGTGGCAAAAGGAATTTTGCAGATATGATTAAAGTTACAATACCTGAGGTGGGGAGATTATCCTGGATTATCCAGGTATGCTCAATCCAATCAGACAAACACTTAAAAACAAAGATATTTCTTGGACTGCAGCAGAGAGACGCAGCACAAGAGAAAGGCAGGGGATAGAGGAGGCAGAGAAATTTGAAATGTGAGTAGGGCTTGAGCCACTGTTCGTTTTGAAGATGGAGTAAATTGGCCACGAGGCAAGGAGTGTGGTCAGCCCCTGGAAGCTAAGAATGACCCTCATCCAACAGCCAGCAAGGAAACAGGAGCCTCAGTAGCACACACCCATGGAAGTGAACTCTGCCAGTGGATTAGATTCTAAATGAGCTGGGAGATGTATTCTCTCCTAGAACTTCCAGAAAAAACACAGCTCTGATGAAACCTTGATTTTGGCCTTGTGAGACCCAGAGCAAAGAAACCATCCAAGCCTATTGGATTTCTTACTTATAGAATGGTGACATAAGACATTTGTGTTGCCTGAAGGAGCTAAATCTGTGATAATTTGTTATGGCAGTAATAGAAACCATACAAATAATAAATCAGGAAATACTGCAATGCTTGTCAATATATCTGGCTAAATTTCTCCGAAACACTATTTACAATTTAACAACAACCAAAAGAAAATTATTTCCAAATATATTCACCTTCTTTTCACATGGGTCTCTGACATTTAATAGTCTCTAAAATTAAGCAACATGACTCCAAAATCTTTGAAATTCAGTCTTTTTCCTTGGGTATGTCTGAACTTTTTATAAAGGGCACCCAAGAAATCAAGGGATAACAAAAAAAATAAATAAAAGGATACTGTTTTTTTTTTTTTCCTGGTGAGTTAGCAAAATCTCAAGTCGAATATTATGTATTTGATGTTGAATAATAATGCCTCAGAGGGGTGATTTCTCACTTTCGGAGTAAAAATACTTTAACTTGAGAAATAGGAAAGCTTCTAACCACTTTACATGATGGTACTCTGAGTACTATTGATTTTGGGATTTACTCCAAGCCTCAAGGTTAGGACAGTTGAGGTAGTCCCAGAGGTGTACAGTACATATTGCAAGGATGGGGAACATGCACAGATATGTATGATGCAGATGAAAGTGAATTGAGATAGAGATGTCTTTTTTCACTTTCTGAAATATTTCTGCCAATCCTATTTCCCAGCCAGAGTATTAGTTTTATACTGCTCCATAACAAATTACCATAACTTTAGTGGTTAAAACAACACACATCTATTACCTCAGAGTCTCCATACATCATAGTCCTATCATGGCTTAACTGGATTCTCTGCTTAAGGTTTCACAGTGCTGCAATCAAAGTGATGGCTGAGCTGTGTGTTCATCTGTAGGCTCAGCTGGGAAAGTTTCCACTTTCAAGCTCAAACAGGTTGTTGCAGAATTCATTTCCTTGTGGCTGTATGAATGAAAGCCTTGACTTTTTTCTGGCTCTCTGCTAGGGACTGGAGGCTGTCTTCAGGTCCTGCAGGCCACCAGCAGTTCTTTGCCATACAGGCTTTTTCAGCATAGCTGCTTACTTCATCAGTCCAGCAAGGAGAGGCTCTAAAGCAAGTCAACTAGCATGACTTATATAATGTGATTATTATTATATAAGACACAGGGGTGTCATTCCATCACTTTTAAAAAAATATTGTATTAGATAGAAACAAGTCACAGGTTTGTTCTGAGAGCCCCCAGCTAATCGCTAATCTGGGATTCCAGAATCAGAGGCACTATCAGACCTGCCCTAATGAGAAATGAAGGAGAACTGGACATAAGTGTTTCCAGTGTGATTTTCATGTGATACTTTTTTAACCTGGTGGACAGCCAAATGCCTAGTTGTCTGACCCATGACTGGGAGGGGTCCCTTACATGGGAAACTTGTTTATACTAGCAGATGCCTTGTGGCTCTTGCCTGACCCGTGTTCATTTGATACCTGCCTGACTGTCAGTGTGTCACTGGGAGCCCAATTTTGTGTTCTCCCCAGCATCCCAGGGAAATCCCTGCCTGGGGAAGCCCCTCGTTCTTCAGATGGAAGGTGCAAATTCAATACCCAACAACAACAGGAAACAAGTTCAAAGATTTGTGCTTACAGATCCTGGTCAAGGAGAGTGCCATGAGTTGGGAGAGTAGTGCCCGGATCACGAGAGGCAGGAATAAAGAGTCAGGCAGAGAGAAAGAGAGAGAGAGACCGTAGCCACTACAGTATATAAGGGTCACCATGGAGAGATTCATATTATCTTTTAATTTTATTTTTCCACAAACTTTTTGATGTACCTTCATATATAATGGAATAGTGTGTGGGTCACTTTAAGTTTGCATGCCTAAATGGTCCACTTAATGGAAGTGGCAGAAAAGTGGAGAGCCCAAACTGCTAGGTGGAGAGATGCTTTTAAGTTCTTATCTCTGGCCACTGGCTTGAGCCATTTGGGTGTGGTGTAGAACTAGTAACTGTGTCTAGGGTGACTGAGCCCTGCTTCTAGTATGAGAAAGTTAAACCTGTCTTCAAAATGGATGCTGAGGCACACTAGAGTTCTAAGAATTCACTACAAGGTCCCACCCACACTCAAGGAGGGAGGTTATGCAAGAGCGTGAACACCAGAAGGCAGGACTTCCACAGTGAGGCTAGGGTCGTCTGTCTACAGGAAAGATTTCATGACTCTGTGTTGATTTTCTATGCTTAGAAAATGAAAAGATAACCAGACTTGGTTTGCTTTTAAAAAAAATTCCTATACTCCCTTAGAGGCAAATATAGAACTATAGCAAACACTGATTAAGATCACTGATGTTGGAGTATTTACATAGACCTGGGATCAAATATCAATTCTAATGTTTGATTTTGGGCTAGTTGTTTAACTGCCTTAAATCTTGATTTTCTCTTATGGATAATGCAGATAAAATTACCTGTTTACTAGATTTTCTGTGAGAATTAAATGGTAGAATACATGTAACATATTTAGTAAAGTGAGACAATAAAAATTGAGGAAAAAATTATTTTATAAATTTTTTATTTTTATTTTAAAAAAATTCTTCCAATTTTCAGGCAAGAATCAAAATTAGTATACTGGGCAAAAATAATATCTGTTTCACATAGCATCTGTAACATAACCCAATTCGTTGAACAGAAGCAATATAAGCTATGTAAAGAGATTTTACTAATTATACATTTCATTTTAAGTCATTCTTTATTAATCCATGAATACCAGTTTTTGAACATTGGAATTTCGCAGATTTTTATTTTAAGAAATACCAAATTTAAAGCTCTCATTTTAAGTAATTTCTTCTCTGAAATTGGATTGAACTGGATTGACTTTATTTATTTAGGAGACATATAAAATAATTGAGCATCTCAACAATTCTTTTTTGTTTCTTCATTGACTCTCGTTTAAGTAATGAGTTTGTAGGAGTACTTAAACACACAAATCAAGTGGCAGTGCAAGGTGTGATTTTTCCAACAACCATGTTTTGTTATGCCATGTGGGCCCCCTTCAGTCTCACATAAATTGTTGAAGTATAAAACATGGTTCATAGTATGAGTTCATGTTCCAGTGGGATTTATGTTTGTCAGTTAACAGCTGCATATGCTGTTGAGATCCTTTGGCTAGTATACTGCATTTTGTTCATATTACAGCATCCAATACAGATCACACGAGGTCACAGCTGCCTTGTAGAGAACAGTTTTATTGTAATCATTACTATGGTCAGGGAATATTTCCTTTTAGCTTTTGATTCTTGTACTTCACTCATGGTATACATACAAACAGCTGATTAGGTGTAGAGGTAGATACTTCTCGTGAGTGATTCATGCTGGATACTTTCAGCAATTGAGCCGTATTAAAAGTGCCCTACTGATGAAATGTATTGAAATGAATTTTTATAAATCAGAAAAAATGGGAAAGAACCTTCATTTCTGACTTGATGATTTAACAACTTCTTAACAACTTTTCTATGTTTTAACAACTTTTTTCGTTATGATTCTTTGTCCTTCATGACTCTTATTAAAACAATCATTATATTTAGGAAGGAGATTTAGACTTGTAGTTCAGAGACCTGGGATTGGGTCTTGCACTTAATAATTCATCATTATGTGGTAATCACTAAATTCTATTAGCCTCAGCTTCCTCTCCTATAAAAATGGGATTGCTAAATTTCTGCCCTATCATACACAGCATAATCAAAATAATATAAATAACAGAACATATTCACTGGATCTCACGGTTTCTACCTAAGTATGTCTTAAGGTCTGATGGGTTTAGACATGTTATCCTGGGAGTCTGTGGCTAAGTCTGAACCAGCCACACGAACACAAAATTTCTTTGATTTATTAGTTTTTGTATGAAAATGTGTAACTTAAAAAAAATTCTACTCCTTAATAAATTTCATTACCTCTAATAAAGATAATTACCTTTTGTTTTATATTCACCACTGAGTAAAACTGATGTCTTGCAATATGTGCTTTGGCTTTAAGAATTTTCTGGCACATGGCTGCTTTGTAAACTGTAAACATTTTGCACATTGAATTATTACTATAGATAAAGAAGGAAGGACAGCATTGACTTTCTCTGTGAAATAAGCTAGTAATATTTTTTTCTCCAAAAACAGAATATGTATGGATGAGATTCCAGAAGGCCAAAAATATGTGATAGAGGGATAAATATGAAAATTCTGTAATGGTACTCAAAGTGTACTTAAAGCAGTTATTAGCAACGAACAGAAGAATATTTTAAAAATTATAAATCAGAACCTTATGAAATAAATGTCTTTTAAGCAAGGTAATACTAAATGCTTCATATAGCACATCATGCAATAGCTGATGTGATGCAAATACTGCCTTATGAAATGCATGAGTCTTTTACTGATCATGGCAGTCATCGAAGGGGCCAATTCAGTGGCAATTTAAATAATCCAGTCTTGTCAACAGTTACCAAGGTGATTTCTAAGAACAATGGATATATTAACCACCTTAATTTGACACTCAAGCTGAAGGATTGGTTCAAGGGACAATGTGACTTCCTTTTGTTTGGGAGCCCGTAAGATTATTCATGACTCATACTAGCAGCCCCGTGAAACAGCTAGGACTCCATTGCTTTCCAAATGTGCACATTTGCCCAGACTTCTTTTTCACACAAGAAAATCTTAGGTTACTGAACATTTAAATGTCACCATTTGACTGATGTCTATAATGCTTGTTTGCATTTCAGAATGATTAAAGAAATTATACAAGACCATCTGGAGAGTATATGAGGTCATGTATCCTTAAGTTCCTACTCCACATTTACCATGGCTGTAGCACTGGTGCTATCCTTATAAAAATGGGTTTCCAAGAAAGCAAAATCATTTGATATATGATATAATAAATAAAAGAGAGAGGATAAATATAAAACGGATAAAATTTACAAGGTGACTATACTCTTTCAATTTTTATGCTTCTACATTATATCATGACAACTCCATTCAGCTGTTCATTCTTTTAAAGTTGGTTAAACTGCTCCATTTAAGAATTTATGTACTAGATTCCTTGCAAATATGGGATGTAATTATCCGTGAATTATATTCTGAATATGGCACTTCTGAATCATTGTCACTTGGGCCTCAGAAATAGACATAAAAAGTCATACGTATGTTTGCTTGAGTGTAAGCATCTAACAGACGATTTTTCTAAAACATAGTCAAAAAATCCTATTAGGTGATCTTGTTGAAATATAAAACTACATGTAACTTTTATAACCTCATTTTCTAATTATTTGTCCCCATTACTAACCAAGTAATGAAAATGTTAAATCCCTTAACATTGAGTATATAATATCTTTTCTAAAAGCTTTTCCAGTTCAGTTAAAATAACTGCAGATAAATATGGCTCCAATGAATGTGTTTATCTTCTTCAGTAATTTAACTCTATTATGTGAATTCAGACATTGTAAAATGCAACCCTCATGTCCAGATATTGTTGAAGAACCCCCTTTCTAATTCATGCATTATCTGGGAGCAGGGTGCTCTGAGAACAGTTTGGTTTTTGAAAGATTGACGGAAACTCACCAATACAAAGCAGCTTGGATTCTGAAGATAATTTAACAATGAGGCTGGTAGGTAGAGTAGAGAAACTAAAACAACAAAAATTGGCTAATACTGATTTATTTGCACCATTCATTAACTCACTTACTGAGAGAAATAACAGCTGTATTCCCCAGATGTTCTTAAACAAGCATGTTTCTTTCTTTCTTTCTTTCTCTCTCTCTCTCTCTCTCTCTCTCTCTCTCCCCCCTCCCTCCCTCCCTCCCTCCCTCCCTCCCTCCCTCTTTTGGTTCCACTCATATTTACAGCCAGGTTACCACGATCATTCCGTAGGCCATTCATTCATTCATTTAACAAATATGTGTTGTGTATCAACTGCATGCTGGCCATCTCTGTTAGGTACCAGGAATACAGCAATGATCAAAATAGACAAAAATACCTGCCCTCATGAAGCTTACACAGGTGGGGGTGGGGGTGCTGGATGTTAAAATAGTTAAACAATAAGTGCTAGGGAGGAAAATAAAGTAGGGAGCAGGTTAGGAAACTTCATTGTAAAAGTGGAGTTTGTGATTTTAGCCAGGGTGGCCAGGGAAGGTCCCACTAAGAAGGGGGCATTTGAGGGGAGGTCAAAAGGAAGACTGGGGGTGAGCTATGTGGCACATCCATCCATGGGTACCTCACTTCACAGAAGTGCAACCTCATGTCCCAAGTCCGGGCCATCTAAACATCCTATGTCAGTAGTTTCCTTCACCAATGACTAGAATTCAGATAAACCATTGGCGGGACAAAACTAGATATAAAATAAAAATTGTGGAATCCTGTTATTGATGCTTTTTTCTAATATGAGAATTTATCCACTAAGACTATATACTGGTTGAATTCTAGATGCTTAGACTTCGTAGATATTAAAATAACTATGGGAGAATTTTAGAAGTGGACTTAAGAGGGTACTATAAAGAGGCACGGGGGCATGAAATATTTTAGAAAAATCTGTGAAAAGTGAGAAGGAAATTTAGTAATAAAAAAATAGAAATTGGCAGCTAAATGGTAAATTCAATGGGTTTTGACCATTTGAAGATATTAAGTGGCTTGCCATGGAATTCAACGAATTAATCTCCTTTCACAATTTTTTTAAAAAAAATTTCTTTTGGAGGTTTACATGAATAGAATAGCTAAATCTTATGTGCAGAAGTTGATATAGTGTTTTCCAAGAGACAAAAAAACAAAGACACATGTCGTGAAGTCTCATTTAGCCTCATGATTTTATGTACAATTTCATTTTTCTTTCTTTATTAGCATGTCTGAGTAATGTTCTAGGAGCAGATGTTGATTTATCAGGATTCTTGTAATGTCTGAGAATAATTTGCAAACTTAATTCCATTTGCATTTGTTATCAACTATGAATTTTTTATAATTGTTTTGAATGCACAATTTTTAACAAATAGGTTGTTATAGAAGAAATGATGGTTATAAGTTCAGGGAAATAACATTTATTTCTCTTTATCATTCCTCTAAGAATTAACAAAATTTTAATATGTCAATTATCTTGGAACCCTGGTCAATCACATACACAGCGATAAAAATGTTTCATACACTGTTAATTGATAATCATCTAGGCCATCGTGATTCATTACTCCAGTACCAAGATTTGATACCTAGTGGGTATTCAATAAACATTTGTTGAATTTAAGCGAATTGACTCAATAAACTTGAATTAAGCCTTTTCTGGGTTGTTTATTTTTCTCCACAGTCTGCGTTTTATAAAGAAAGCAACAACTTAACTAAGGAAAGTCATAAGGCCTCTGAATTCACAAATTTTAGCTCAGATGTGATGAGATAGGATAGTATTTTCTCGTATTATTGAAGTTACACTTAACACCTCTTGGAAAGGAATTCTTATATATGTAAAGAATTTCATCTAGGATTCACCAACAAAGTACTATGGTAATTTCATCTTAATTTTGTATCGTCTTTCTCTTGACTCTGTGTGTGAGTAATGGAATGGTATCATTGTAACCATTTTTATAATATCCAATCAACTCTAGTAGTCAATAGTTTATTTGTTGGAAATAAAGGCCAAAATAGGAAGAAGGGGGGAAAAAAACCACCCTAAATAAGTTTAGAGCTATATAATCCTTGAATTAAAATTTTACTATTTTTTTCTTTGAGTCGCTTATTGAATATTACCGTCTTGCAGTGATTGGAGAGAAAAGTAATGCAATTAGCATTGCTTTCTTTCATTACCAGGTTCTTTCAAACACTAGTAACACTTAGTTTTAGATAGATATCAACTGACATATCTAGCCATCTTTTACATTTAGGCTTCAACGCCAAGTCTGTGCCTGGCACACAGTAGATATTCCATAAACATATCTTGGTTCAATAAATGAAAGAGTGAACAAGCATTGATTTCTATGCTTTTTGAGTCAAAGATGGGTAAGAAACCTTAGCAAAATGATTACAATAAAGTTTTACTCTTTGCATCAGATTATGTGTTTTACAACATTTTTCAAAGTACAAGGAATGTCCAGAATAATTTTTTACAAGGGGAAAGTAGACCTAGGATAGGACTTAAGATTTCAAAAACTTTTCCTCCATCTTTGCAATAGCTCATCCTACCAACAATTGGGAGAGTGGAACTTGGAAACTTACTAAGAAATAAATAGTTCAGTAGGATTTAATTTACCTGCTGTTGTCAGAAAATTATACGATCCATGTAAATAGGCATTAATATGTACCACTTTACAAGGCCAAGTGTGTCGTTACTATAGTCAGGAACTATATACTTGTCTTCCATTTGTACTTCTTATATACTTTTCAAAACAATATATAAATAAAATGCATCTATTATTGAACAATTAGAGAGAGTAATAAAATAATAAATCAATTATAATGTCACTATATAGAAATAAATACATAAAATTTTTCATATATATTCTTCTATAGTTTAAAAAATGTATATATTTTAAACTTCTTTGAAAATGAAACAATTTCACTGGCATTATTTTAAATCTCTTTTTATTTCATAATGTATTATGAATGTCTTTTCATGTAATTAAATCAATCTGCCATATTATTTGCAATGACTGTGTTACAGTCCATTTTATATATGTACAATGAATTATATCCTTGAAATTTATAATTTGAATTACTTTTTGCTACTAAAAGAAATTTTTAGCAAACAACTTTGTGTATATACTTTTTTGGTTTTTTATTTGTTCATGAGGTATTCTATGTATGAAATTGTTTATATTATTAATTTATATTGCCAAGTGTGATGGTTAATTTTATGTATCAGCTTGATTGGGTTAAAAGATGCCCAGATAGTTGGTAAACCATTATTTCTGGCTGTGCCTGTGAGAGTGTTTTCAGAAGAGATTATTTTTAAATCATTAGACTGAGTAAAGATCACCCCCACCAGTGTGGGTGGGCGTCATCCAACCTGTTGAGGGCCTGTATAGAACAAAAACATGGAGAGAGGGCAAACTTGCTCTGTCTTCTTGAGCTGGAATATCCATTTTCTCCTGCTCTGATGTCAGAGCTCCTGGTTCTCAGGCCTTTGGACTCGAACTGAATGATACCCCTGGCTTGCAGATGGCATATTGTAGGACTTCTTGGCTCTCATTATTGCATGAGCCAATTCCCATAATAAATCTCATCTATCTACTTATATACATATCATATTGTTTCTGTTTCTCTGTAGAATTCTGACTAATACACCAAGTTTCTTTCCAGTGTGGTAGTATGATTCATTTGGACTTCTACATATAATGTGGTATGTTTATTTCCCAAAATCATGCAAACATCAAATAGAATCATTTAAATCTTTGATTAAATAATAAGTGAAGAAAGCTATCTCATTGTTATTTTAATCTTCATTTTTATAGTAGCTAGCATTCTTCGAATTCTTGCCATATGCCAGTGCCAGCCACCAATGCATTTGTTTTATAATTCACACAAAACAGTATGAGATAAGAACAATTTTTTTTTTTTTTTAAAGACACAGACTCAGAATGCCTTAAGTATCTTACTATAGGTCTTTCTCACTCCTGAGCTGGTGCTCTCAACACTATGCTATTCAGGCTGTCCTACAAAATATAAACATTTAAAAATTTCATGTCCTGGCTACTGGTATTTTATAAAATCTGTTCCCTATTTTTTTCTCCACTATTATTTTTCCTTTCAACTATTATTTATTTTTTTTCTGATTTGCAAGGAGTCTTTAAATGTAAGGCAATAACTCTGTCATACTACATTTTTATTTGTATTTGGATATTATTCAACTTTGTGCAATAACTCAGTATATCCACAGAATTCTGCAAGGTTTCCATAGGTTGAAAATCACTGGTTTAGATTGTTCAAAATTTGTGACTTCCAAATAAGTAAAATGCTGCTTGAGTTGACATGGTTTAATACATGAATTCCTTCTGAAGGATCTCTTCCAACTAGGTCTTGTTTTTCAGGATATTACAACCCAGGCATTAAAAAACTAAATTTCTCTTCCACAATTTTCCTTTTATGACTAGTAAAGTTTCTTACCGGCCTCTTAAATCATTCCAGAAAAAATGTATGCTATTCTTTGAAGTCCTTTTTAAAAAGCATTGGGTAAGAATAACACTTTATTTGAAAAAGTTATTTCAAGACATTCATTTTTAGGTCCAGGAATAATCATCATCTTTAAATTCTTTCACATAAGACTGAAAATGAATCATTGATGTATATTTTGAGCAAGTAAAGAGATCTGAATCATTATCACATTAGAAGTTGCATTGATGATATGGCCCCAATAAAGGAAAATGAGTGATAGGAAGGTTCATAAGAACTGCTTAGCCTTTGCATGAGCTCTTACAAGCAATTTCTAGAGAGAATTAAGTTTTTCTCTTATTGAGTATCACCTTAAATTTATTGGAAAGCTTCCTGAGGTTGTTCAGCAGGAGTTTTATAAAATCTATCTTTAACTTCATTTTTCTTTCTTCTCTCTCATATAAAAACAGCTTGAGGATACTTGCCCAGTTGGTTGTCATTTTGAGAGGGCCCTTTAGTAAACATGTTCTGAGCAGGAACTCTCTGGCTCTGTAAGAGACAGCTGGCTCTTATTAACAAACTTTGCATTACAAAAACAGGCGCATCACACATGGGGGCTTAATGCGTTTACTTTCCTTGCATTCCAGGCAGGTGTTCTTCCCACAGAGGCCAACTCCCAGGCACTTTTATTTTAACTATAGATGAGTTATAGGGAACATGTGTTCTTTTTGGGGGATCACTGAGTAGCCTAGAAGCATGGTTACCCAACTTCAACCACAAATGTGAAATGATAGTCTCTCAGAGCAGAGGTAAAATTAGGATCAAATACTCTTGGGAAAGAAAAAAAAAAACAAAACACAAATAGTGAATAAACTGTATGAAAAGATGCATATTAACACTACTAATAAAATAAACACTGTTTAGGTTTTTGGTGGTTGTTTTTGCCAAGATTATTGGTAAAGAAATGTATGGAGTGTGTGCTCATTTGTACTTGCAAGATGATTTATGGAGGTGACTGAGTAATGACACAGAGAGGTTAATACGATTGAAAAAACAATTTATTATTTACATTTCCTGAGAGAATGAGGCACAACACTCACACCATGCAGGGCCACATGGGGAACGTCAGGATGGGCAGGAGACAGAAGACAGGAGGGAGGAGAAGGCATAGACCAGAGCCTTTATTGCGGTTTCCATGAAAAGGCAAGACGGGAGGGTAAATGGTTTAGGATTGGCTGGTTTGAATAATTCCAGCAGGCTTTGTGCTATAGTCATATAGTTGCCTGATACTTACCACTTTAGCCCTGGGATGCTACAGAACAGGAAAGATGCTGGCTCGCTCTGTAAGAGTTAGATAAGGAGGTAATTGGGCTACAGACTTCCCATTGGTTGGTTTGCAAAGATATACTCCCCAGTAAGTTGTGTACTATCTTTAGGAGTTAGCTAGCCCTGAGAGGAGCAGTCTTTGGGGTCTATAAGGCACCCAAATGCCAGAAAATCAAGAATATTTATTGCAAAATTGATCATAATAGTAGAAGTAGCTTAAATATTCATCCATGTGGGATTAATTAAATTAGACAAGACACATCTATACTAGGCTACTAGGCAACTGTTAAGGAGGATGACGTCCTTTGTTGTTCCACTTCTCAGTGGTGTAACCTTGGACAACTTACCTGACCTCTTTGCACTTCATTTTTCTCATGGGTAAATGAGAATAACGATTGTATTTAACACACTGGTTATTGTAAAGATGAAATGGGATAATTTATGTCAAGTGCTGAGAAAGATGCCCCAAATATAGTTATTACTAATGCCAGATTTTTTTTGTCTATAATATATTATGAAATACAGCTGCATTGTATAATTAGTCATGTGAATGAATCAGATTACATGTATATACATATTTATTTATTACATGCACACATAATGAATGTTTTATATGCACCTCTCCCACATATATATCCAATTTTTGTTTATGCACATAAACAAGTCAAAATGGATATTTACTCACATAAACAGTGTTAGTCTTTAGGCTGATTTAAGGAGCACCTTCATTTTCTCCTTCATACATTTTTTCAGTTAACACATTTCTATATGTGATATATTTAGTAAAACCTATGCATTACTTTTATAAAATAGAACGACAAGGTTACTTTGATTATAGAAACAATCTAAAGCACAAAGACATATTCCAAATAAGGGAGAAAATTAAATTACACATGCAAAATAGGCCCAGTACTTAATAGAAGTTTAAGAGAAAATATTTTTGATCAGATATTATTCTGTAGGTGCAAGTATTACAATCAGATGTAAAATCTTTTGATTTTTGTATACTTTATTTCTAGCACGTGTTCTTAAAGAGGTCAAAGTAAAACACTTTTCTGCACATTAGTTTCATGCAACTGCACTTACTTATTGAACAATTCATCATGGCTTTCATGTTCTGTTTTGCATAGCATCCCATTCTTTACATTCATCTGTCTTACTTGATTATAAGATGTTTGGTTAATACTGGAGAACTTAGTTTTTAATTACATCAACACTCCATTATCTAAATTACAAATGTGAGCATGATTTGACCACCTTAATAGCATTAATTCTCGGAGACTAACCTTCCCTTGTAAACACTGTACTTCAAATAACTTTTGTATCATTGACTCCTGAAGGATCTAAATGTATTTACCCACTCTGACTCCTGCACTATTCTGGTACTGCTATACACTCTGTTTTACTGAGGATGAAGAATAAGATAGGGAGTTGGGGAGAAATTATAAAAAAATTCCCAGATATTATAGCACAGAAATGAAGGGCAGTGTTAATCAAGGCTCCAATGATTACGCTATTAACTATTAGTGATTATAAAACATAAAAGAACACTTGAATATGACATTAGAAGGACTGATAATTTCCTTATGAAATGAAAAGTCAACTGAGCTGTATAGTTAATATGTCCACAAACTTGTTTCCTAAATGGATCTAAAAGTTTGCCAGAATGACCCAGTTCTGCATCTTGACCATGGGCTATTTAAGTGTATTTTTATTTCTAAATATTTTGTGATGTTATTGATATTTTATTGTTATTAATTTAGGAACACCCCCCCCTTTTTTGTATTATTTTGATCCTTTGAAATTTATTGAGACTTACTTTATGTCCCCAGCATATTGTTTTTCCTGGTGAATATTCTACAAGTGTTTGCAAAAAAACAAGTGTGTATCGGCAGCTTTGGGCTATAATTTTCTACAAATATTAGTTGGACTAACTTAGTTGATGGTGTCGTTCAACTGTTCTATAATGATGCCGATATTTTGTCTACTTGTCCTTTCAAAGAAAAGGTTCATAAAGTATCCAACTATTTGTGAATTTTGTCTATTTCTTTCTTTAGTATTTAAGTTTTGCTTCATGTACTCAAAAACTTTGTTTTTATGTACTTATAAATTTAAAATTGTTGTCTTTTTGATGAATTTACTCTTTTGTCATTATGAAATGTCTTTAGTTCTAATGAAATCATTGCCTTGAAATCTACTCTGATATTAATGTAGCCACGACAGCTTCCTTATACTTAGTGTTTGCATGGTGTATCTTTCCATGCTTTTATTTTCAACATCTTTATTAATATTTAAACTGCATTTCCTGTAAACAGTATATAATTTAATTTTTCTTTCTTACCCAGCTTAGCAATCTCTGCCTTTTACATGGAGCAATCAATTCATTATAATTTAATATATTTATGAATATGGTTGAGTTTGTCTATCATCTTCATATTTATTTTCCATTTGTCCTACTTATTTTTTGCAATCTATTCCTCCTTCCCTGTCTTTTTTTGTGTAAATTAAGTATTTTTTAGTCCACTATTTTATCATCTCCATTGATACTATAGCTACATCTCCGTGTGTTACAATATATATCTTTAATTTACCACAGCATATTTTCAAATACAACTTCATTAAACATGTAAAAAAGTACAACAGTATATTTCTATGCTTTTATTGCCATGTATTTTACTTCTATATTTGCTAGAAACGTTGCTTTAATAAGTCAATATTATTTTTAAAGCATTTGAAGATAAATTTGTATGTGTGTATGTAAATAAAATAAAAAGGTATTTTATACTTACCCATATTTTTACCCTCTCTGGTCCTCTTGTTGGTTTCTGCCAAATGTTATCAATTCCTGAGGAGCATCTCTTAGTATTACACACAGTGCGCTTCTGCTAAGGATGAATTTGCTCAGTTTCTAATGGTCTGGAAATGTTTTCCTTTTGCTTTCCTATTTGAAGAATATTTTGACTTAACCTAGAATTCCAGTTTGACCGTTCTTTTTTATTTTCTTTTGTTTAGCACTGTAAAGATGTCATTTAATTGTACTTGGTCCTCATTGTTTCCGGTTAGAAGTCAGCTAAATTTAACTATGAAATTCTTTTTTCTTTAGCTGCTTCTAAGATTTTTTTTCTTCATAGTTGGTTTTCAGCAGTTTGACTATGGTGAAACAAGTTATGGTTTTCTTTGCATTTATACTCTTGTGGTTTGTTGAGCTTTCTTGGACTATGGGTTGATATGGTTTATCAATTTGGAGAAAAATCACAGCCATAAACTCTTCAACTAGTTCTTCTGGACCATTTTCTATTTTCTCTCCTTCTGGGACCTCAATTACACACATATTATACCATTTGATATTGTTCCACAGATCTCAGATTTTCTGTTCCTTTTTTTTTTCTACCTCTCATTGATTTACACTTTGAATGATTTCTATTGACAGCGATCTTCAAATTCACTGACTCTTACTTCTGTTGTACCTGGTCTGCCATTAATTTCACAGAAAAATTTTCTGATATTATATATTTCACTTCTAGATTTTACATTTTGTTTATCTTTACAGTGTCAACCTTTCTGCTAAAATTCCTCATCAGTGCCTGCAAGTTGTTTGCCTTTTCTTTTAGGCGTATTGCTCTTAGTTATTTTGAAGTCTCTGTCTAATAATTACAGCATCTATGCCAATTCTAGTTCTGTTTCTATTAATTATTTCCTCTCTTCACCAAAGGTCACATTGCTTGTTTCTTTGTGTCTCTCATTATTATTATTATTATTATTATTATTATTATTATTATTATTATTATTATTATTATTATTGCAGACATTGTAGGTAAGAGACTAAAATAAATAATATTTACCTCCAGGAAAGGGCTGCCCTTCTTGTAAGCTATTAGTAATGTGGGCTAAATCAGCCTCATCTATATTTGATTTTCATCTGGGCTTTCTTGCAGCTTTAGTTAAATTAAGCTCATCGCTGACTTAAGATACTGTGAAGAAAGGACTTAAGATGCCTTCCTTAGCAAGGCTTGGAATAGGAGGACTGGCAAGAGTCTGGTACTCTCCTTTACATCTAGCTTCCACGTTCTTGGGTCACTTGGGAATTCTCTTTGCCCCCTAGTCCTGCTCCTTAGGAGATCTCTTTCTGTCCTGCAGCCCAGCCCTTAGGCTTTTGAGGCCTGCTGCTGTATACTTGGTGAAGGACCAGATTTTCTGAGAGGGATTTTTTTCCATTCTTCAGCCCCACCCTGGCCTTTGGCACTCTACAGTGCAGCTGGTGAAACCCCAGAGTATCTTTACATTTCTCTCATTACTCCCTTCCCAGTTCCAGTTTTCAGGGGGTAGCTGTTTTGCCCTTGGAAAGGGCCCCATGCACCTTAGAGGGTATTTCTCTCAGCTTTCTTGCTCTGTCCCCAGGCTTGGGTATACCTCATCCTGGTGATATTAAGATTTGGCAAGTGTGTGCAAACTTACTGTGGCTGAAACTCCATGGGATTCTCATTAGTCATACCATTCTACATATTGCTGTGAAAGTTCATCAAAGATTGGTCAAGCTTTCTGTATGCCTTGCTCTCATCTCTGGAAAATTCCTCTTCTTATTTCTCTGTCAGCGGTAATTGCCCAATTCTCATAACTTTCTGGATCTTAGTTCATTTTGTTTTCTTTATATACTTAATTCTCTCATTTTTTTAAAGTATGATTTTGTAGCTTACCCAAGTTGTTCTTGTTGTTTAGGTGGAGTGATACTTGTGACTTTCTGTATATTAATTCCAGCTGGTGATTTTTTTGTGGGGGGAGCTTTGAAAAACAGTATTACTAATTTGAAGTCTGGTGCTCTGGGACACTATAAAATTCACAGGCAACCTCAGGAAATTATAAGAAAAATATCAAGCATCCAAATTTATCTATTCCCAAACTCTTCAAACCAATTTTTCAAATTTGCTCAAATCCATTTGCCAACAATAACCTCAGAAAAGGTGATCTGCTCTTGAAAGTTTATTTATCTTATTGTTATATTTTTTATATTTCTCTAAATTTTATAAATAGTGTGTGGTTGAGCATTGATTATTTAACAGTTTATAGGTTATTTATTTTCAATATTATTGAGGATTAAACATCTGATTCAGCACTATAAACATAGATGCTCATTTCAATCATTGTATATAGTTTGAATTAAGTGTGGAATTGTCAAAATGAATGTGGGAAGATGAAATCTTCTTTTCATTGAAGTTAAAATGTTAGCATAATAGAGAGTTCACCCCACCATATGGGAAGCCCAGATTCTGAAATATAGTAGCAGGATTTAGAGATTAAACTGCATATCGGCAGTAGTGCTGCCTAAATATATTATATACTTACACCATTTGAAATGAAAAAAAATTGGATTTGATTAGGAGAAAAAATACCATGTAATTTCATTCAATAAAAAAATCACTTAACTAATTCTTAATCTAATTAAATATTGAAATTCAAGTACTCAGTTCTCCCATATAAGTCATTATTACCCATTTGTAGGAAGCAAATAATCCAGAAATATTTAATATTTGAGAAACATTTGACAAAAAATTTGAAATTTTTCTAAATTCCAGATGCTTGAGCCTCATTGATTACTATTCAAATAGGCATTCTAATGTGTACGTGTGTGTGTGTGTTTTAATTGCATTATATTCCCAAGCTAATCAGGGCTAAACATTGTACCACTTTTGAATTCCTTGGCTTTCCTAAGAGGAGAGAAAAATTCCATTCCTCAGTATCAAATGGAGTATTTTGAGATGAACAGCTCCTTAATGAAGACTGGAATGAAAGTTGCCATAGATTATTATCTAGGGAAATACTTAGCAAGGAAAATAGAAGTTATAGAAACATCTGGTTTGGAAAATTTTTGGCATAAGCAACCAAATATCATACTCATGAGGAGCAAACCTACCCAAAGAAAACACAACTGAAGCTGTCTGCTTTTATTAATGTGCCTTACTGGTGAATCTCCAGTGGTGATGGATCACCCTCATTTAAGGAATGATGTGCTGGAAAAATGCATTATTTTCAAGAGAAAGAAAGTGGATTAATGTGAGTGTGTGCTGAAAAAAATTCAGAACTCTCTCGTGATATATGCTGATTTTCGGGTGGTCCCCATTTGCACGGCTGTTTAAGCATGCACTCTAAATGGAAATGCACTTGACATTTTTGCAATTGGATGTGATCAAACAACATTAGAATTTAGCTGATTTCTCAGAAAATGATTAAACCAATTTCTTCCTCATTTTCAATACTTGCATGGGAAAAGAGATGAATAAAGGACATTAATAAAATAGACCTTCTAAATGAAAAACTGCCTGGGAACAATGTAAGGATGCTGATATCTTTTTTTTCTCCTGCCCTCCTTCTTCTGTCATAATAGTCCTGGACTGCATGCATCATCAGAGTCAAGTTATGTCTAAATAACTTCATATTTCTGCAAAATTGTATAAATAGGTCTGTGAAGAAGAATTTGTAGGCCTGAGACATTCTAAGTGCTTCTAGATTTAATCAGTCCAGAAATGAGAACATATACAGATGCTTCTCAACTTACAATGGGGTTATTTCCAGAAAAACCCATCATAAGTTGAAAATATTGTAAGTCAAAACGCATTTGATACACCTAGCCTACTGAGCATCATAGCTTAGTTTAGCCTACTTTGAACGTGCCCAGAACACTTTCAGTACAATATTGAATTAATTATATCAGATATTCAACACTTTATTATATAAAACAGGCTTTGTGTTAGATGATTTGGCCCAGCATCGCAAGAGAGAATCCTACCACATATTGCAAGCCCGGGGCTAAGATCACAATTGGGTTGGAGCCCCCTCATTAGGAGCGGCTTTGGGCTGCTCTGGCCGGGATGGACCCACAGCTCAGGTAGCTGGCAGCACCCCCGGCTCTGCCCACCCATGGAGCCCAGCCAGGAGGAGAATGTTACAAAGGACCCTTCCAAACGCAGCCGCCGTAGCACATTCCGCTGCCTCCTGACCAAGTTTAAAAAGGAGAAAAACAACAGGAACAAAGAAGCCCACAGCAGCCTGGGAGACCCGGTTCACCTCTGGGGACAGAGGAGGCTGCTCCCTGGTTGGAGCACCTCAGTCTCTGTGAGTACAAGGACATCTTCATGCAGCTCTGGGCTCCGAGCTCCCGCAGCTAGAGCCGAAGGGCCTCAAGTACCTCGGCGTGACCAACGGGGGCCACATGAGGAGGCGCCTGCGTGGACTCAGGGTGCGGAGTCGCGGCGTCCCTGCCGTGTCAGCCCGCGCGCTCCGCTGCTCCATCCCTCCTCATGGTGCTACGCCCTTCCTTAGCGACAGGGAGCCTGACACCCGACAGAAAGCCGACTCAGGCAGCTGCCAAATGCCATCCACAGTTGCTGACTTTCTCTCCTGCCTTGACTTGACCTCCCTCCTTGGGGTCCTGGGCATCTTGCCAGGTCCATTGTCTTCTCTGGGAACAGTGCCCTGGAGCTTTGACGGTGGCGACCTGTGAGTTGGTTTAAATATGGCCAGTGTAGTACCCAGTCACCTCTCCCACCCCCCGCGTTTAGAGCTGGTTGAAAAACAGACACAGGAGCTCGATAAATACAGACTAGAATATCAGCTTTATTTTCAGTGGAGGTGGCTTAGTAAACACAGGTTGGGGTTGTGGCTCTACAGGGACTTCCTAACAGCCATTGCCTGAGTTCTCATCTTGGGAAACTCCTTTCAGGAGTACAAGCATAAAGCTGCACCACCACGCCAGCTGTCGGGTCAGGGACTTCATAACTAAAGCCAAAACGTTTCATTATTTTAGTTATACTAAGTTTCCATTTGTATTGTCAGGGCTAGGGCTCAGACCCTTTAAACCCATTGTACAGACTGGGCCACCAGACCCCTCACATGACAGGCTGGGTCACCAGACCCCTCACATGCCTGGCTGAGTCATAGACCCCTCACACGCAGGTCCATGTTAGGTAATTGGGAAAGATCCTGGTAGCCATTGGCAGATGATGCGAGCTCAGTCCTCAGCAGTAGCAGCAACAGCAGCAGTGGCGATGGCCTCTCAGGGCATCCAGGGGCACTGGCAGCAACAGCCTCCAGCAGCAGTAGTAGTGTCCCCGTGCCTTCCCCTCTCTCCGCAAGGGGGAATCCTGGGGACATGGGGTGCTGTGGATGGCAGCAACTCGTCCTTTATACTTCAGTCCATAACACAGGACACCTGGGTGCACATGCACAATTACATTATTAACACCCAGGTGCAAATGCATATTTACATCAATTGCTCGTCAAGATTCTGAACACCTGAGGGGCCCTGACAATTTTCCAATATTTTCCCAACAACAGGGTATGCAGGTTTTTCACCCAGATAAGCTACAAGGGGAAATCATAGTCTCATAACCACTGAGTCCTGATAGCAGGGACAGAGTGAGGCACCAGGGCATGAGCCTCACTAATTAGTTGAGAAACATGGACCAGTGGGAGCCAGTTCCTCCTCATCTCACCAATCAAATCAGGCAATCCTTTTAATGTGGGGAGGAGGAACTAAAGGAAGGACAGACAGGCTGGAGGAAGTAACGCACATAAACACGGAATAGCATGTCTCCTAATGCTTTGTAGTGCTCTGAGGAAAAGCTGGAGACTGATTACTGTCTCCCCTGGAAAGGTTGCTCTGAGATACAAGGTACCAAGCAGTGCCACTTTTTGTCCTGGTGAAGAGTCTGAGCAAAGAGTGTGTCAGCCAGGGTCTAGCTCTGCTACTCATATGTGGTCGAAATGAAACATTACTGGTATAGATTGTGCTGTTTACCCCCTGCAAAATGAACTGGGTCTTGGGCTAAAACTAAACCAAATGGCACCACAATACAGCAGCAGCAACAACCCCTTATTAACACAGATCTATTTCTGTCAATTGTTTTTGTGAAGTCACATACCTTGTTAGTTGAAAGCCAGTAATCATAGTTAATGAAAACCTGAAAACAATACATAGTGTGGTGCTGTTTACTACAAATCATTTTCTTTCTTTCTTTCTTTCTTTTTTTTTAAGTTGTAGATCATTTAATGTGCCTGCCAAGAAGTTCTGGAAAATCACCACATTGCTGAAGAAGAACAAATACTAGAGAATCGTGAAAGGGTTCGCAAACTATTTTCAGAACACCAGGACTGACTCAGACAATGAAAAAAAAAACAAACCTGTTTTTTAAATGGTATAAAGCAGAAAATCAATTTATCCTTGCCCTCATTAAATATACACTGAACAAAAAAATATTTATATCTGTTTGAAGAGGCAACAAATGAAACCAGTCTGGGAACTCATGTCCTATCCTGGTCTGCCTATGTCTTACTAAGTTCTCAGTAAAGCAGACTTTTTAGTTTTTATTTATGGGACAGTGCACTTAGCTACATTTCCATTGGGGCAACCTTAATGACTGAGATTCTCTTTGCTCTTGCCCTGCAAAGAATAAGGGTTCATTATATCCTAGGAAATTTTTAGTCTCATAAAATTAGGCTTCTCTGCTCTTCAAGTTTCCCAGTTATGACCAAGAGGACTAGCAGCTTAGATTCAAGCCAAGACTTTTGTTGCACTCACAGAACTCTCCTCTACCTCTATTCAATAATAATTTGGAAATACGATGGCAGAAACAGAACTGAAATTAGGAGTTAGGAATAAAACGTCTCATTCAGCACTTTTTCTGTGGATGGAGTTGAGGGAGAACTGAGGCTCTGTCTGCCATTTTCATTAGATACTTTTGCCAAACTTTATATGTAAACAAGTTGGGATAACCAGAAGCCAAGGATTTGTCATAATTTGGCTTATTTTCTTCCTGTGATGTTCAGCCCTGTGTGTTTTGTTAGATAGTAAAACAATCACAAGGACTCCCCACAAAGCTGAAGATGTAATCTGACATAGCATTTTTCTCTTGTGCAGGGTGATCTTGCATTTGAGATTTAAAATGCATTATATTGCAGGTGTTGACCCAACCCTTGCTAATGCAGAGAAAAGTGCACCCCCATGACAGGAAAGGGAGCTAAAAATGTTTCCTGCTGTGCTTATAGCTCTGTCATCACTGTTCATTAGTCTTTGTAGATGGTTTTACCGGCTGCTTTGCTCCATAACTCTTCTGCTAAGCAGTTCTTATCTCAAAAACAATTCAATCATCTACCTGTCCATCACCCATCATGAATACTGTTGTGTCACAACTAGGTGGAAGATTGCTAAATAAAATGCTTCACTTTTAATATAGAGCCAAAGCAAGACAATAAAGACTGTGTTTTGTTCTTTCCCTTAAACTAATAGTGCTGATTCCAGCCAGCCTCTACAGCAGATGTGGCACAGCAAAGGATATTTATGTGTCAATAGTATAGCTCTTTGGATTGTAGTCCTAATTTGTACCACTTCCCCAAATGCTGGCAGGGCACTTATGACAAGAGGAAGGTCATACATAGAATGAACGGAATGCTTTGTCTTGCAATTTTAGAGTTTTCACTTCTGAGGGCACTTCAAAAAGTTTGTGGAAAAATAGAATTAAATGATAATATAACCCCCCCTCCATGAACTTTTTGAAGTATACTCATATTTCTTGTTACCTAAAGTCATGTTGTCAAAACAGTCATGAGCCAGGTAGCATAAGGAACTGGGTCAAACATCATTTTTTGTGAAGTCGCTCATGCTGCGTCTTTTTGACTGGATGAATGTAAATTGGACATTTAGATGAAATTGCTGAAAAAGGAAGAAGTAGATTTGCAGTAAGACCAAAAAGTTTTACTTGTAAAATATAAACCAAAATAACACGTTTCTTATTTTTAATCTAGATTACAAGTCAAATAATTATATTTACGTGTTATATAATATCTTTTTGCCAATCCTTATTTTCTGAAAAGAACTCAGCAGTCATCAGAGTTGTAGACCCCAGGATATCCATGCCTACACTCAGGTAATTCTTAGGTTAACCTTTTAGTCACTGCTGTCCTATTTCATCAGTAACACATAGTAACTTGCTGGATATGTTGGCTAATGCACTCAAAGCATGACTCTGATCAGTTATAGGCTCTGTGAGTTATTTATTTGTTCAAAAGAGAGATAATACTTTGATTGAAATAGATTTATAAATCCTGGGACACTATAAATCTTATGACTGATCATATATCCTTTGTTGCCAGTAGGAACCTGAGAGCCCACATTTAGCATCTGAGAAAGTCTTTATGATTTGTGTTTTTTAGATTCACCTTAACATGATTTCATTGTGTATGTGTATGTTTTTATGTGTGCCCCCACAATGCACACATGCATGCACACACATGTATTTTGTATGTTTTGCATACTAGAAATGTGTTTTGTGTTTAAAGTAGACGATAATTAATTAATTAAGACCATAAGGCATACCGGCATACCAACAGTTTAATTCAACTCACCTTCCCATTTGGCAGCTGACTGGTATATGAATCTGAACCCTTGACCTTGGTGTTATAAGGCTGCACTAACCAAGTGAGCAACCAGCCAGCCCCACCTTCCCGCTTGAATTCCGTCTCTGTGCTACTGCCATTGTTTGAAATCTCCTGACAGATGATGCTGGTGCTTTACTTTAGCATGCTCAAAATGTTTTTTTTTTTTTTTCTTTTTTTCTCCCCAAATCTCATGGGTTTGGTTTTGTTTAGTAGATTCTTTCATAAAGGTGGGACCTTTCCCTTGGTTTCTAAAGAAGCCTTTTGTTAAGTTCAAGCCCAGTAATCACAAACAGTGTAGAAAGTAATGGTGTGTGCTAGATGCAGTTTTCTCTTCTAGGGGTTTCAGTGGCACTTCAGGTTTTATATTTAGCAAGTAAGAATGCCTTTAAAACCTCTCATCTGTATATAAAAGTGAGTGAAAAATAGAAAAGAATAGTAGCTACAACCACAAATTCTGTGATAGAAATATAGAGAGCAAGAGGGCATTGGTCCGTGAGAGAAAGAGAAATATGTTTTTAATATTTGTATAGCAAAAACCCTTCGGATTACAATTTGCATCACACGTTTAGTACAGAAAATGTAAAAGGATGTTTGATGGTAGTAGCATAATAGTCAGCCTGTGAGGAAGAGAAGGTAACGACCTGATTGTGCGGACACCCTTTACTTCCACCCTTCTGCTGCCCAACCAGGCTCTCCCGCGACTGCGTGTGAGGTCCGTCCATCCTCCAGTGCCCAGAAGTACAGGCAGCTCTTCCAGCGAGCCCCTTGCATTCAATCACTTTCCCTGACCTAATATTCTCAGGCTCACAGCTGACACCTGGATGCTCCCTGGGTCTCTTTACCTACTACTAATGACACACAAAGGCCTATATCGTTGTGCTTAGATTTCAAAATCCTAATTGAAGTGCCTTAGCTTTTTTATCAGTTGCAATTTTTTTTTTTTCCTAAACTACAAAGCTCACTAGAAAAAAACTCAGGCAAAAAAGATATTTGCTAATTTAAGCTGTTTTTATTCTTCCTTCTGAATAGCAAAGAGAAATAAAGGAGAGGGACAAGGACAAAAGCTGCTAACCCATTGTTGTCCAAGTTAAAACTTGGAGGTGTCCTTAAACCTATCTGTCCTTAAACACTCCACTGGATGTGGTGACCACCCAGTCTCCAAGTGAGATCACAAGAAAGATTAGACTATTGCTCTTAGCTGTAGGCTGCCCAGCAGAGAGTGAGGGTCCTATTGTTTCTGCTGAGACCCTATACCCATCTTTGTGTTCTCTGTGTTAAAGGGATTGAGAACATACCACTGTGGCATAAAAATTAATTTGAGCTGAAGGCATTTGAGTTCCTGAAATCCCTTATCTGTCTAAAAGCAGAGCCTCCCAGAAGAACTCAAAAGATTCAATTGTTGTAAATCCCCTCCTGCAGAGCAACCAGGGAAGACTGACTCTTATCGCCAGAGACAGTGAGAGGTCTGCACCAACCTAAATAGACATGTTACAAAACTGTCATATCTCCAGTCTGATCTCCTAAGAGCCTATTTATCTTTCCAAAAAGTCATTGTTTTCCATAAGTGTGCCCTTTCTCCCCACTCCCCACCTTCTATAAAATCATTTTTCCCCCATAACTGCCTTCCCCGCCATCCCTTCACTTATTAAGGTGGTATATAAGCCCCAAATTCTAACCACCCCCTTTAAGTCATATTTCTTTGTGAACTCCCTATGTATATACAAGAGGAAAATATGCCTTCTCTCTTGCTAATCTGTCTTTTGTCAGTCTAATTCACAGGCTCTCAATCAAAGAACTCAAGAGGGCAGAGAAAAAGTTTTTCCTCCCTGACAGGGTTTTACACTTATGCTTAACTAATTTTAGCAAAAGTTTTCTCTGTCAAATTTTTAGTTGGCTTCCAGAAGTCAATGTGTTATAGAATTTAATTTGTGTATATATGTGTATATTTATAAAGATAAAATTATAACATTTGCACAAATATGTATGCATAAATTTATTCCTTATAATCTTCACATACTCATATAACCTTTTATATAAAATTATTTCTGAAGCACCCTTGAAACAAAAGGAGAATCATGAGAAAGATGTTGTGTTTATTAAAAACTGTGGTCACTGGTAGATGAGTATTTCTTAAGAATCATTTCTTACTATAGAACCCAATCATTCAGAAAGAAATTATATTAGACTTTTCTTTATCCCCTCCCTGATAATATTATTTCAAATGCATAGAAAAACTTTAAATTCAAGTTTATATTACCAAAGAATTTTTGATTTGGTGCTTTCTTTTCTTTTCTATTTTTTCATAACTTGGTGCCTAAGGGAAAGATAGAAACTTGGCTTTCTTTATTTACCTGTTTCTTATCATCTGTTTGTTTTAGAGTCTGGGTAATTAATTCATGCATGATGATAAAAAGTACAGCATCCAGGCAACATCTAGCAAAGGGCATCTGAATATGGATGCAGGAAAATCTGGACTTAACGATAAAAAAATGATTGACACTGCACCCCATCTGAAGTATTCCTCAGTCTGCAATAGGATGTTGTATAGGAGTCCTTTTTTCTTTTTTTTCATTTTAGCAAAATTTTTTCATGAAATTGTCATGTCATTTAACATGATATTCAAGCCTAATTATTTTTCTTCCTCTGCTCTTTAATAGCTTCATCATATCACCTATCACATACTAATATGATTACCAGTTTACTGTTTTCCTCACCAGTGTTTCATCGAGACAGGAGAATTTCATTTCTATATCCCCAGAAACTAACACAAATTATACATGTATGCCAGCACCTCTTATGTTTAGCACACCGCAGGTGCCCAATATGTGTTTATTGAGTAGACTTCTATCTGTACTGTCTCCATTCATCTTTCTTCCTGCTTAGCTCTTATACTTCAGTTAGTATTAAGTTCAAAAATTATCTTTGTAATGCTTCACCCCAGTCTCACAGTCAGAATTAATTATATCTTCATCTATGCTCTCAGGACACTGGTTATCACACTATTATTTCACTTAAATGTGATGTTTTAAGTAATTGTTTCTATATCTCCTTATAGGTAAGAAGTAGGTCTAATTCATTTTTATTGCTCAGAATCTAGCATTGTGTCTAACAAAAAGGAGTTGCTGGCTAAATGACCGTGAAATGAATAAAAGAGCAACCTGCATAGCAGGAAATACACAAGGTTTTGTTTCTCTAGTACATGGGTTGAATTGTGTCCCCCCAAATAATACGTTGATGTCCTGACTCCCAGTACCTCAAAATCTGACCTTATTTGGAAATAAGATTGTTGCAGGTATAATTAGTTAAAGCAAGGTCATACTGTAGTAGGGAGGGCATTTAAAGGTATATGACTGGGTCCTTATAAGAGGTGAGAGACAAACACAGAGGTACTCTGGCATGTGAAGACAGAGGCAGAAACTGGAGTTATGCTACTATAAGCCAAGAAATGCCTGAGGCCACCAGAAGCGGGTAGAGACAAGCAAACATAGGCTCTAGGAGCTCTGGGGCAACAAGGCCCTGTCAACACCTTGATTTTGAATTTCTAGCCTCCAGACTGTGGTAGAATAAATTTTTGTTGTCTAAATCCTCCTGGTTTGTGGTGCTTTGTTTGGGCAAGGCTAGAACCTAACACACCTAGTATACTGAAACCATCTTATTTATATTACCCAGGAGCAAATGTGATATTTAAGGATTGTCTCTTCTTTGTAAGATACTCTGTGGTGTTAACGGTCTTCCTACATGGCATCCACCTGGAATGTGAGCTCCTTGAAGTGAACAAACAAACAAATAAACACATGTGTACATAACTTTTAGAGTGTAATGACCTTTGTTTTTTAATATCTCAAAACTGGGAACAAATTGTCTTCAGAATAAAAAAAGGAATAATATTTCAGTGCATTTTTACTTGGATGCTATAGTGACTGGATGACATGAAATGGAGGATAATATATTAATGTATCCATCTCTTCATTCATCATCTATTTATTCATTTATTCATTATCCCCCATTCTAAGGATACAGCAATGAACAAAACAGTCAAGGTCTCTTCTTATGGTGATTACATTCAATTGGAATAGGGCAAAACACACACACACAAAATATAGAATAAGTTGTGTATTAGTTTGTTTCTGTTGCTTAAAACAAAATACCTGAAAAGGGGGAATTTATAAGAAAGCACAATTTATTCCTTATGGTTTCAGAGGCTGGGAGGTACAAAGTTTAGGGAACACATCTGGTAAAGGCCTTGGTGGTGGTGACAGTGACCCAGGGGTCTCACCCGGCAGAAAATGGTGGAGAAGAGAGAGAGAGAGAGAAAGAGTTTCTCATGCACTCTCCTTTTAAAGCCTTCAGAACCATGCTCCTGACCACCATAATTAATCCATTCACTATGGCACGGTCCTACAATCTAGTCACTCTTCAAGGACCCACCTTTCAATTATCATAATATGATTTCCCACCTTAAACAGTTACAGTGGGGATTAAACTTCAGCGAGGTTGGGGGAGGGTTATCCAATCTACAGCAGGTTGTAGAATGCTGTGAAAAAAGAAAAAGTAGGAAAAGAAGAGGATATTGGAGAGGGGTTGCTCTTTTAGCTGGGATTGGCAGAAAGGATGTCTTTTGTAAGTTGGCATTTGAATGGTGAGAATGAGCCATATATATATATATATATATATATATGGTTATATATTTATATATATAGTAGGGGTTCAGAGCATGTGTATTAGTCAGGGTTTTCCAGAGAAACAGAATCATTGACACCTAGCATTAACTTTCATAGCATGCCACCCCAAAATATTCATTATTTTAAGTTAAAGGCACTTGAAAAACAACAGATGCAAGAAGGGCACTCTGACCTCCCATTTTCTTCCTGAAAGCACTAGATAAAACTCCTGTGTGAAAGATGACCAGGAGGAAAGGAGACATTCTCATCACCAGAGACAGGAAGTTGAGACTAAGAGAAATTCGTACAAACAAACCTTGTTAAACTAATTCTTATCTTCCTATTCATTTTTCCACAATTAAAAGCCCTAGCCTAAACTCCTTTGTTTTGCCACGTTCTCACAATTTACTACTCTTTGTCTAACATAATATATAAGCTTTTGGCTGTAACTGCTTCTTTGGATGTTCATTTTCCTTGTGACAGTTCCTCTGTGCATGTAAAACTTATTAAACCAAGTTTGTATGGTTTTCTTCATATAATCTTGTTTATGTCAGTTTAGTTCTCAGGTCCAGTCAGAGACCTAAAGAGGACAGAGCAAAAATTTCACCTCTTACAATACATATAGTAGTGTATATCTGTACATGTGTACATCAGATATATATTGGGCAGAAGGAACACATTCTAAGGTGGAAGTGTGTTTCTGGAAAAGCAAAGGAGCCAGCACTGCTGAAGTAATGGGAGAGAAAGGGAGAAACATAACATGAGACCAGAGAGATAACTGGGGACCAGATCATGTTGGCTATGTTGGCCATTGTAAAGATTTGGCTTTTTCTCTGAATGAGTCCATTGATGGGTGGAAAGCAGAGAAGTAATACAATCTGACATAGGATTTCAAGGGTCTTTCTGGCTGCTATTGTCAGGGGATGGAGAGACTGCTATGGTTTGAATGTCCCCTTTAAAACTCACATTCAAATTTAAGTGCCTCTTATAACAGTATTAAGAGAAGAGATTGGGCTGTCCGGAGCCATAGAGCCCGGCTATTGCCTCGAGGCCTCAGAGCCTTGTTTGCTGTTATCTTCCGTTCATCCCCTTCCTGTGCACTATGGGTGTGGGTGACTTTGCAACTTGCCATAGATAACAGGGAAATCTTCAGATTACTGGAACAACCCGCCCTGCCCTGCAGTTTTCTCAGTAAACCATCTGCTGCTCACTTCCTTATCTGCTGATTCCCTCCTGCTGGCTATATAAGCTGTGACCTTCTGGCTAATAAATGAGACTTGATCAGAATACTGTCTTGTCTCCATTTCTCTCGGTCCGGACATTGGGCCTTTAAGGTGATTAAGTCATGAGGACTCTGCTGTCATGAATTGATTAATGCGATCATCAGAGGAGTGGATTAGTTATCACAGGAATGGGCTCCTGATAAAAGAATAAGTTTAGCCCCATTTTTCTCTCTGTCTTGTACATGCCCTTCCTTGCCACGTAATGCCTCTGCCATGGGATGACCCTTGTCAGATGCCAGCACCATGATCTTGGACTTTCCACCCTCTAGGACCATGAGCCAAATAAACTTCTGTTCTTTATTCATTACCCAGTCTGTGGCATTCTGTTATAGCAACAGAAAACGGACTAAGACAGTGAGCAAGGGTAGACATCACAGATTAGTTAGATGAATATTGCAGTAATCTATTTGAAAGGTCATAGTGACTTGAACTAAGTGGTAAGAGAAGAAGTGGTAAGGAAATGGTTGGAACTGGACAGCTCTGAACATGGAATCTACAAGGTCTACAGATAGGAATGTGGATAGACCTGAACAGTTTGGCAAACTAGTAAACATCATAGGCATCATGGTGAAGGAGGAAGTGGAAAGGACACAGCATCCCACACATTTTAAAAGGCATGGAGGCCTAAGGAGCTAGTCCATGCTTGAGGAATTCAAAATCACTTGAAGGAGCAGGAAAAAAATGATAAATGAGATTTTAGAGCTAAGTGGGACCCAGTTTATACTGGATCTTTTCCTGTTACAGAATTTGGAGTTTATCTTGAAGGTGGTGAGAAGTCATTGAAGGATTTTTGGAAGGGAGTGAGGCAGTATTTTAGTATGCTCATGCTGACAGTGGAATGCAGAATGAACTGGAGAGATTACAGAGTTTGAGGCCAGAGAACAGGTTGGAGACTTTTGCAGCAATTCATCTGAAAAATGATGGTGGCAATAGCACTAGAAGCAGTAAGAAGTGGATAGGAAAGAGCTATTTAATGGATGGAAGTGGCAGGACTCAATCATTTGTTGAGCATGGGTGGTGAGGGAGAGGAAGAAAGCAAGGACAACTCCAAGTTTTCTGTCTTGGGTAATTGGCTTGTGGTGAGTTCATGGCTAAGCTTGATGAAACATAGCTCCTAAGAGGACACAAATGGAAAACTCTTAGGGGCCTGGTAGCAGAGGCATAGATCAAGGAAGTGAATCCTCCCTTTGTCCAGTGTCTCCACAGGGGTGTGGCTCTCCACGCATTAGTCACTCAGTAGCCCTCTTGGTTACCAGATCCACTGCACAGTATCACAGTGCCTGTGTTCAAGTCACCCTTATTTGACTTCATGATGGCCTCAAATTGCAAGAGTAGTGATGCCAGCATATCGTTATAATTGTTCCATTTTATTATTAGCTATTGTTGTTAATCTGTTACTGTGCTTTATTTATAAATTAAATTTTATCACAGGTATGTATGTATAGGAAAAAACAGTATAAATGGGGTTTGGCACTATCTTCAGTTTCAGGCATTCAATATTTGCACGGGGTGTTAAAATCTTTGTAGGGAGAGTGGTTTAAATGATGGAATACCAAGATTAGGCTAGTAGGAATTGAAACCAGGAAGGGGTCTAACTAATTAAAATTATTCCTTCATTCTCACAAATGCTTGGAGAAAAAAGTGAGAAAATGATACTGTGGCACATAGTGTGTATTCCATTAATGCTAGCTCCCCTCTTTTCTGAATATTTGGAAAAGGATTTAAGAATATGAGACCTCAAAATGTGTCAAAATTAGGGAGCTCATTTCCTGCTCTAAGCAAACTTATCCCAAATAGGACACTGTAGAAACTGGACAGAGGAGACTTAACAAAGGCAAATCAGTAACTCACAGTCTGTTCATGCACCTTAATAAAGGAAAGGGCTTGAGGAAACCCGTGGCACAATGGCACATGATTCAGACAGCTTATCAAGAGCTCATGAAACGCTGTACTTGTGTGTTCTCTTTGAATAGATACTATAAATGCTAGATTCTTAGGAGAAAAAGAAGTGCTGGAAATATATCTAGTGATAGCTGAGACAAATGGAGCAAACCAGCTCTGTGACTGATTTCGGCCTTATTCCTATTTCAAGGCAGATGCCACTAAATATGGACTCATTCGCAATCAACAATAAACTGCTGTGATCATGTATGTATTTAAAAATATGCTTTCATATTTTTTCACTTATCTTTACATTTCATAATTTCATTTTTTTGTCCTTTACATTTTTCCAAAAAGCTTTGAAGAATGAGCCTTTGCTGAAAGAATCTGGATTTCAAATAACCCCTCTCGATCCTCCAGCTGTATTACTTTCCTTTCTCTGGCTGTCCTCTCCCAGCCCTCTAGATGACTTGCCTCGTTTCAGCCAGTCAGCCTTGCCCTTTGCACTTTTCAAGATATCATTAGTCATTTCAAAGATTTTATGTAGAATGGTAAAGGAAATGATCATTTGAAGGATTTGGGGCTCTGCATTATTTTTTTGGCTTTGACAAATACCCCTTGGTAATGAAGACTTCTAAAAGCCTTTATTAGGACCTAAGAAAGGAATTAAAAGGAAAGTTAAGTACCCGGACCCCAAAATCCTATTTTCCCTTTAACAATCCAGGGCAGCACTTTAAAGGCAATCAAATCCAGTGCTGTTTGGCAAATGGTCAGCCTTTCTTGAAATGCTGAGTGTAATTAGAGGCTCTCCTGTCTGTCATTAAAGGCAAATTGTTTGTAAATGGTTAACATTTGAGTACTCCACTGTGTCTTCAACCTTTAACATAATTATATTTCTAATATTGAATGAAATATTCTAAACTAAGAAATGGGAGTTTATTACAAGGCTAAATGCTTGATAATGAATTACTGCTGCTCTTTAGAAAACTTGCACTATTTATTTATTATTTTGCCTTTATTTTCTTTAGGGGTTTTGACATTTGCAATTCAAATATACTCAGAAGAAGTCTTCTGTGAAAGAATCATCCATCCCGTGATAGTGGCTAATTTTGTTCCTAATTGGGGTTGTGAACCATTTAAAGAATAAACTCTCAACCCCATCCAAAATCCACTGGCTTGAAAGAAACCCATATGTCATTAGGACTGTCAATGCTCCCTGATGACAGATAAGCATTTTTGACTTTTAGGGGATGTTTTGAGACTGTGATGTCATCTGCTTCTCCTACACTTCATAGCAATTTACTTTGCTATATTATATCTAATCATTTTAATGCACACGATTCAGTCACTAGTCACCCTACATAAGACAAAGAAGTCCAGACAAAAGGACACTAGATTCAAGCTCCTGACCATATTATGACAATACCAATTTACACTCTTCTATGATTTTCAAATGATAATTTTCAAATTGCTGCTCATACCTATTTCATCTTAATCACTGGAGAATTATGAACAAAACAATATTCACATGTTCTTGGTTATAGAGCAGGTTGTTTTTAAGTGTAATGATTATCATTAAAATGAGATATTCCAGGGTACAGATATCAAATCTATTATAGGAGTATTAGTAGAACCAAAATGTATATTTTTCCATTGCTTGCCCAATATAATTTCTATTTCATAATAAATAATAAACTATAAATAATAATTTAACCTTTAGCTATTTAGTGGTTACTACATGTCAGGAATATGTTAACTCCTTTTTATGTATTTTCCATTTAATTTTTACAATAGCCATGTAAAATAGATATTATTCTTTTCCTTTTATAAATGAAGCAACCGAGCCTTAGAGACAAATTTTCTTTTGGTTTACAGCTAGTAGGTGGTCTCTAGAAATGAGAACGTAGATAGCTATTTCTTGTGCTAGAGAAAGTTATTGTATCACTGTTGCAAAGTTCCTTATATCAAATGTGCCTAATTTAAATTTCAATATGATATATAGCCTGTATGTGACACAATAAATGTTTAGTGATTTGTGTCTGAATAGTTATTGTTGTTTTAATTTCAATTTTTATAGAGTTCAATCATTTAATGATTAGCTCTGCATGCTTTCTCTTCTGTAAATTGTTCAAGTATTACTGATCTCATAATTATTTTTATATACTGTATATTTTTATACATACTCTATACATTTATATATACTATATATATGAATATTTGCTTTTAATGCTGTATGCTCCTTTTGTAGAAAGCAAAAATATTTTTTAATACTAGTAACATTTATCTTTATTTCTCTTTATGATTTTTTCCAATCACTTGCACTTCTACAAGTTCCCAACCTATCCTGGAATTTTCTGTTTACTTAAAATACAGTCATACATCCCTTAATGACAGGGATGCATCCTGAGAAATGCATTGTCAGGAGATTTTGTCATTGTGTAAACATCATAGAATGTATTTACACAAACCTAAATGGTATAGCCTACTATACACCTAGGCTATATAATATAGTTTATTGATCCTAGGCTACAAACTTGTACAGCCCATTACTGTACTGAATACTGTAGGCAATTGTAACACAATGGTATTCATGTAGCTAAAGATATCCCAAAACTTAGAAAAGGTACAGTACAAATGGTACACCTGTTTAGAGCACTTACCATGAATGGAATTTGCAGGACTGGAAGTTGCTCTGGGTGAGTCAGTGAGTGGTGAGTGGGTGAGAAGGCCTACAACATCACTGCACATTACTGTAGACTTTATAAACACTGTTTTCTTAGTCTACACTAAATATATATATATATTTTTTTCTTTAAGCACAAATTAATTTTAGCTTACAGTAACTTTTTTTACTTTATAAAATTTAACATTTTTAATTTTTTTACTTTCATAACACTTAGCTTAAAACACAAACACATTGTACAGCTGTACAGAAATATTTTCTTAAATCTATTCTATAAGCTTTTTTCTATTTAAAATTTTTTAAATTTAGTTTTTACTTTTTAAACTTTTTTGTTAAAAACTAAGACACAAGCACACACATAAACTAGGCCTGCACAGGGTCAGAAACATCAATATCGCTGTCTTCCACCTCTACATCTTGTCCCACTGGAAAGTCTTCAGGGGAAAAACATGTATGGAGATGTCATCTCCTATGATAACAATGCCTTCTTTTGGAATACCTCCTGAGGGACCTGGCTGGGGCTATTTTACAGTTAATTTATGTTTTAATAAGTAGAAGGAGTACACCCATAAATAACAATAGAAAGTATGGTAGAGTAAATAATAAACCAGTTATCATTATCAAGTATATGTACTGTACATAATTGTATGTGCTGTACTTTCATATGACTGGCAGCACAGTAGGTTTGTTTACACCAGTATCACCGCAAACAGGTGAGTAATGTGTTACGCTACAGCATTACAAGAGCTACAATGTCACTAGGCAAAAAGAATTTTTCAGCTTCATTACAATCTTATGGCATTACTGTTGTATATGTATACATTATTGCCAAAACATCATTAGGCAGTGCGTGACTATTTTCTTATGCTATGATATGGTTTGAGTTTTTCCAATTGGTTCTTTATTAATATACGTAGAATTTATGTATTGATGTATTCATTAAGCAGCGGGAGCTAATACACATACACAGATTACCCCAACCACCAGTAGCTAACCACCACCAAATAGCTAACCAAATGTCATTGATGAAAATGTTTGGAGGAGAATTAGAGCATTGATGGAAATTCCAAGGAGATGACAAGAAGCAATAGAGGATTCAGGTAAGTGGGGAGAAAAGACATAGGTCAATCTGATTCTGTTTTCTTTACCTTTTGCACAGTATAACAAGAGTCTTAAAAGTTCTGATTTGATGATTTCACAAATGCTTCTTATTTCTTAATCAATTTTAGTGCTTATAATATGACAGTATAAAAGACATAATGAAAATCAGTAGCAGTGGTTGGAAAAAACTAGGCCTCATCTTCAACTTCAGGGAAGTTGGAGTAGAAAAACACAGACAGGCCGGGGTCTTGAAGACCTGAGCAACAACACAACGGTGAGTGCCCTTGGTTTTCTTTTGCCCTCTCATATTCCGGACTTGGAGAAGAAGATGCTGTAACCTAGAAATATCTAGGACATAAAACAAACATTTATATATTTTTTAAAAATTGAAATCATACAGAGTGTGTTCCCTGACCACAATGGAATCAAACCAGAAATCAATAACAGAAAGATATTGTTATAAGTGTTGAAAAAAAATCTCCAAACACTTGGAAATTAAGCAACACACTTCTAAATAATCCATGAGTCAAAGAAGAAGTCTCAAGAGAAACAAACAATACATGGAACTAAATAAAAATTAACATACAACATATTAAAATTTGTGTGACATACGTAAAGCAAGATAGCCTTATAAATAATAAGGAAATATAATTTAATATTTAAAAATTTTTGCAAATAAAATCTCCATACCCAGATGGTTTCACTGGATAATTCTATGAAAGTTTACAGAGAAATTAATACTAATTCTACACAATCTCTTCCAGAAAATAGAAAAGGAGGAAATATTTCACAATTCATTTTATAAAGCCAGTATTACACTGATACCAAAACCAGATAAACACAGTATTGAAAATAGAAAGGAAGAAAACTACAGACCAACATTCCTCAGGGAAAATAAATGCAAAAATCTTTAAATATATTGGCAAATAAAATCCAGCAATATATAAAAAGAATTATACATCATGACCAAGTGAGGTTGATCCCAGGGGTTCAATAAATTAATATCCAAAAATCAATGTTATCCACAAAGTTCACAGGCTTAAGTAAAATCATATGATTGTATCAATTTGATGTACACAGACAATTACACAAAATTCCACAACCATGGGGGCTGGTTGCTAGGGAAACTAACCATGTGATTAGGGGATTGGAACTTTTAGCCCCACCCTCGGAACCTCTGGGGAGGGAAGAGGGTCTGAAGGTTGAGTTGATCACCAATGGTCAATGATGTAATCAATTATGACTATGTACTGAAGCCTCCATAAAACCCCAGAAGGAAAGGGTTTGGAGATCTTATGGATTGCTGGACATGTGGAGGTGTCTACAGGGTGTTGTTCCCAGACAGGGCATGGAAGCTCTTGCGTCCCTTCCCCCATACCTTGCCCTCTGCGTCTCTTCCTTCTGGCTATTCAGTGTTGTCCTTTGTAATATCCTTTATACACAGGGAAGTATTAATAAAGTGTTTCCCTGAGTTCTGTGAATCACTCTAGCAAATTAATTGAACCCACAGAAGGGGTCATGGAAACCCTGATTTATAGCCAGTTGGTTAGAAGCATAGTTCACAACCTGCATCTTGAGATTTGGCATTTGAAATGGGGCAGTCTTTTGGGACTAAGCCATTGACCTGTGGGATATGATGCTATTTCCAGGTAGATAGTGTTAGAATTGAATTGAATTATAGAACACCTAGATGGTATTTAATGGAGATTGCTTGGTGTGTGGAGAATCTCCCCTCCTCCTAATCTGGTGTCAGAAGTGTTGTGTTACGTGGTGTGTGAGAGTAGATCATAAAAAAATGGTTTGCTTTTTCTTATGAAATGCCCAAATGACATTTGACAATGGTGCAAAAACAATTCATTGGAGAAAAAAATTGCATTTAAAAAAAATGGTGCTGGAGCAATCGAACATCCATAGACATAGGCAGAAAAATAAACAAACAAAAGTTAACCTAAGTCTAAGTTTCACATCATATGGAAAAAACTCACAATGGATCATGGCCTTAAAGGTAAAACCCAAAACTATAAAACAAAAAGAGTAGTAGTAAATCTAAGGTTAGGTAAAGAGTTCTTAGACTTGACACCAAAGTACAATTCCTAGTAGGAAAAAAATGATAAATCGAACTTCATTAAAATTAAAAACACTTGTTCCACAAAAGACTCTATTAAGAGGATGAAATAAGCTACAGACTGGGAGAAAATATTTGCATACCATATTTAACAAGAGACTAGTATCTAGAAAACATTAAACTCAATCTCAAAAGAAAAAAAAAATTGGACACTCCAATTAGAAAATTGGCAAAAGACATGAAGAGACATTTTACCAAAGAGTATATATACATGGCAAATAATGGTATGAAATATCATTAGTCATTAGTGAAATGCAAGTTAAAACGATAATGAGATATCACTAATACCTACCAGAATGGCTAACCTAGTAATAAGAAAAGTGACAACACTAATGCCAGCAAGGATGTGGAAAAACTGGATCAGTCATACTTGCCAGCAGGAATGTAAAATGGTATAGCCTCTCTGTAAAACAATTTGGCCGTTTCTAAACAAACTAAGCATACAACAACCACGTGACCCAACAATTGAACTCGAGGACACTTATCCCAGAGAAATGAAGACATAAGTGCACACAAAAGCCTGTACACAAGTATTTGTAGCAGTTTTATTCATAATACCCCCAAACTGGAAACAACCCAGATGCTTTCAATAGGTGAATGGTTAAAAAAACTGGTATATCCATGCTACAGAATATTATTCAGCAGAAAGGAACAAACTATTGAAGCACACAACAGCCTGAATAAATCTCTAGAGAATTATGCTGAATGAAAAGAACCAATCCAACAAGGTTATAGCGTGTATGATCCATTTATATAACTCTTTTTTTGAAATGACAAACTCAGAGAAATGATAACAGATTACCAACTACCAGGGGATAAAGAGGCAGAGGGTGGGTAATGTGTATGACTACAGAAGAGAAACAGGAAGAACCCCTGTGGGGATGGAACTGTTCTGGATCAATATCAAGATCCTGGTTGTGATACTGTACTACAGTTTTGCAAGTGGTACCATTGCAGGAAGCTGGATGAAGGGTCCATAGGATATTTCTGTATTATTTCTTATAACTGTGTGGGAATCTATGATTACCTCAAAATAAAAATAATTTTGTTTTTAATTTTTAAAATTTAACTTAAAAAATTTAATTAAAAAAACTAAAAACCCCAACTAGTTACTCCACCACAAGATACTTTCTGGACAGTGCTTGCCTTTGAAGCTATATAGTGATAAAATTTCTCTTGTAAGTTGTAACTTTCAACTTAAAATTAACAATTCAGCTTAAATATTTATTTACTGCTTATTACAATGAAAACAATGCTAGATACAGTGGTTCAGTGGAATAAGGAATGCAAAGCTGTATTCTAGGAGCTTGCAATCTGTGGAGAGAGACAAAGATGTGCACAAATAACTATATTCTAAGGCAAACAATAGCAAATATGCTGGTTGAAATCTCAGGAAAATATAATAAAATAGCATGAGAAGAATAGATTATCTACACCTGTGGGTTAGTAATGTCATAGGAATTGGGTTTGGAGGAGAGGAAATGGTATGATATAAATGAGCTTAAAAAGATAGGAAGGATTTTCTTAATTATACAAATATATGCATATTGTTAGACTGATTGGCTAATAGACGCTTCTGAGAAAATCTGGATTGTGTTGAAATTCTTGTATAATGTTTAATACTTGTGAATTTCTATTCACAGGAACAAGTCACATGTGCCATGATGACAAAGTGTGATAACTGTCGTCCTAATTCTTGGAGAAGGATTGCTGGCAGCCTCTTCTCATGTACAGCCTTCAGGGTGATCTTAATGCCCCACAACCATTTTAATGTCTGTCCTGCAATCAGGTAACCAGGTGGTCAGTGAGGACAATGAGGTAAACTAAGAGGAACCATCAAGTCCTTTTCACTTGCTGCCACAGCACAAATAAAGGGCAAGAAGAGAGCCCCGCTCCCCAGTGTTTCAGTTTTCCCCACAGAATGGGCACAGCGTGAGGGGCAGGTGGGTGCAGCGCAGATGGGGGCATCCTCTCACTGCCAAGACAAACATTTCCTCCCTTTTGATTGACGTGGGGGCTGGGGGAGAGAGAGAGGAAAGGGTTAGGAGTGGAAAAGTACCGAGTCAGAGTAGATAAAAGTGCCTCAGCAGAGCCCCCAGTAAGCAGGCCTCCGAATGGAGAAGCCTGGGCAAGGACTGCAGACATACACGTGAGAGTGAGCGTGGTCGGCTCTGGAAGGTGGTGGGGCTGAGTCCTCCGCTGTAACTTCCTCCAGAAAAGTACAATGTTTTGGCTGTGGTGTAGGGAGGGCGGTTCACCCTAGAGGCTCATCAGCCAAAGCCTTGTAATTGCCTGGGGTTGGGCCTGAAAGTTCACACTAGAATTGTGGCCTGGAGCTAGACTCCTCAGTGGCCAAGCTGCATTTTGACTTCAGAAAAATCTCTTCGGGTCCTACAGCCAGATCTGTAATTTTTTAGTGAATCATTCAGGTAGTAGAAAAATACTCACATTTAATGTTTCTAGTGTCAAGTAATACTCATATGTTAGGTCTGGGCATGATTAGAAATTTGGCAATACTATGTTTAAGCATGGATAGCTCATTGATTTTATTTCTCTAGCAATGTATTAAGTAATTTGGAATTTAATTTGGATGAATAAGCAAGCATTGAATCATATCAGAACTTCCAATTTACTAAGCCATCATGGCAAAATAACAGTGGTCATTAGAATGCACCACATCCAGAACACTTAAGGTGCCCTGCCCTTTCTTTGCCATGTTTCGTTTTTGGTGTGCCCTCAACGCTTCTAATGTGGACACTTCAATGTAGACAACACAATCATTGCAGGTGGTATCCATTACTTCAGTGTTTTTGTTTTTAGGAAAGTGAATTTATAGCAGGAAGCTTACATAAAAATGGTTATAAAAACATTTCTGTACCACCCACAGCCTAATAATCATGGCTAGTACCAGATTTTTATTAGTAGGAACCAGCAAATTAATTTTAGAAGTAAGAATTGGATAATACTCAAATATGAGAATAATACTTTTTATTCCTGGTATATTCCAAGGATCCTTATTATGAGCCCAGTAAATGTGTGGTAATGGGGTGCAGGAAATGCAATGCCAAAATGTGGCATCTTGGCATACTGAATATTTTGAGCTAGAGGAAATTGAGAAAACTGCAGAAGCAGGAACGTTACTCTCTGAACTTTTCCATCTCCTCTCACCTGAAGATCCTCATGTGACTGGTGTCCTGTCCTATACTGGAGGGACGAAATGTCACACAGTGAGGCTGAACATAATCTGAACAAACAGACCTTACTAAGATCCTCCCAGTTTATTACCATTAGATCATGCCCTTTGGTCCTCCAATCATACTTCTGCATGACTGTCCATAATAATATTGTACACAATTTTCCCTGGATATTTGGGTCTTTATTTCTGAAGTCTCTTGTGTCACATAAAACTTAAGTTGGGGTTCAAAAAAACAATACACCAAAGCACAGTGCTTAGGAATGCTGAGTACTCTGAACTAGAGGACACTGGAAGGCCTCAGAACCAAGGTCTCTCTGACCTTTTGCCCTTTTGCCTCTTGCAGAAGAAGGTCAGAGGTTCTGAGGCTGGTATATAGCAGATGCTGAATAATTGGAAGGATGAATTTTAGATATACACTTTATTTCCAATATACAATATACTATATTTTCAATATTTCAAATAATTGCAAATACGATATTTTCAAATTTTCATCCAAGTAATTTTTTTCCCCATATGTTCATGTTAATCTTAAAGTGTAGTACATAGAATTCAAGGAATTGTTATTTTGGTGAATGTACATTAACTGATGCAGAATAAGATCATTTAGCCATTTGACAAACACATTATATTGTTAGATTAACGAGCTGGTTTTGGAATATCCAGCCCATTGCCAAATACATAAGCACAAATGGAATGCTAAAATGATATAAAATTATGTGATTTTGACATATTTATCTCTCAGGACTGAGCCAAATGCACATTTGAATGTCTTTGAATTTCTTGAATTTTCTGGAAAAAAAGAAAAAATTTAAATGTGGGTGATGTTTTGTCTGGTGTAATAAATTAAGCCTTAAATACCACAAGAAACGCTTTTGTGCGCATCCCTATTTGACCTGTGTTGTCTAAATTTATACTTTTTAATTTCTCACTGTTGTTGAGGTTTTCAATGTAGAAATGTAATTAGTGTTACTTACCCTTTACTATACTGATGTCTGATAGAAACCTCAGATTTCCATGTCTATGTGTCTATCTCTCTATGCAGGTATACCACAATGCTTTTCTTCTAATATACTTTAACAGAGCTTGGAAACTGAAAAAAAAAAAATGCCCCTTTGGCACATTTATGCAGAACATTCCACTTTTTAGCTGTTGATCTCCATGTCTACTCCTGGTGCTTCTGTGCTGTCAGCCTTCGAACTGGCTTTAGATCGTGCACGACTTCTGACTGCAGAAAACTGGGAAATAAACTCATGGATGAGCACACATGAAGGAGCCTGGTAAAAGTCTAATCAATCACTTGTATTTCTGTAGTCCTACTTCCAAGTACATAATAAAGATGAAGAAGACAGTAACGATAATTAAAGAAACCTCATAATAGAAGCTATCATTTTAGTGTTTTGGGTTTTTTTGGGGGGGGGATTTAGTTTTGTTTGCATTTTTTGCAGCTTTTGAGTGTATAGCTAGAAAATTAAGAGAGGAGAGTATAAGGATCATAAGAAAGGATGAAAAATCAAATGGATTGTTTTCAATTCAAAGAACTTTCCTAAGAAAATAAATTGTAACTGGCGAAAGCAGTTTTCTGAGTTCTGAGTTTAATAAGGACAGTAAAATTTATATTAAAAATTTCCAATATTGCCGTATGAGTAGCTACAGTCATCTTACGTTTATAATCAAAGTGATCATATTATATCCTCACAAAACCAGGACATTTTAGGGTGAGCTATGTGTAATTATGCCTAGGCAATAGGCATAAGCACAGATGGCTCCAGTCAAATGAACACATATGGTCACGCCCTCACAGTCAGAGTTCTGTGACTAAGAGGTGATTACTGAATTCAGCCATGTTTCAAGCTACGTTTAATTGTTTGCTTTTCTTGATTTCCCACTCTTTTGTTCTTGCCTTTCCCACTACCTACAATGTTTTTTCCTCAGATCTTCACATGTATGACTTCTTCTAGTCATTCAAATTTTAGTTCTAATGTCTTATTTTTGCAGAGCCCTTTTCAGACCACCTTATCTATTGCAACCCATTCCACTGCCCATGTATGTCAATATATCATTCCATTGTTTTCTTCCTAGTTACAATCATGACCTGAAATTATCTGATTTATTTAATTACTTGTTAATTTCCTGTCTTTTCCATTCAAATGCAAGCTCCATGAGAAAGGGAACTTGTAATTGTCTTACACACAGACAAATCTTTAGAACTTGGCTGAAAAAAATGTGTTGAGTTCTTGAACAAATAAGTAACAAAGCAACATTACCAGCTTAGATTGGTGTTTAGCTCTGGAACTAGAAAGAATAAGAAATAACTTGAATTTAATGTATAGATTACTTGAGGTCTCTATGTTATTATAATTAAGGTTTTGGAAAATGTAGATTTGGTTCTATATTAACTTGATTTTAAAAAGTTTGGGTTCATTTCAATAAAAGACACAGGTTGTGGTTTCTATTTTCAATCTGTTCAGATTATAATTCATTTTAGGCTCTTAGGTTCACTTTATGGCAGATGTAAATAATCACAGATATAATGTATGAGGGATTTCAAAGATGTATGCCTTCCACATGAAAGGTTTTACAATAAATGAAAATCATTCCACATTGCTAGGGATAGAAATAGCCAAATACATTCCATATCATGGGGGAGATTTAAGTCTACATTCGTGAACCCCAGGATGTTTCTAAGTTAGTTTTACCAATACACAATTACTACCCTGAAAATAAACTATCATCTACTGTTAGGGGGAGACAACCTGAAATTCTAAATGGCAGATTCCTCTCCTTTCTTCTTAAACATGATACATAAATAACTCTACAAAACTGTTTCTATTATATCAATATTAATTGCATCAAAATGCCATTATAAGCACATTAAAATGAAAACATTCTGAGATGAATTGATTTTTTTCTAAAGACTGCTTTTTTCTTGGAATCAAAAGACATTAAAATGAATAAATTCATATAAGTCCTACTTATAAGTTAAATGAGAAAATCACTATTCTTCAATTGAAACGTCTTTTATAGACTGTAGGACTCTTAAAACAGCTATAAGAGAAAAATGATTTGAAATAACTTCATCTTTTATATGACATAGTTATCCAACATGGTCTAAATCCAGTAACAGAGCTGGAACTCTGAATAAACAAAGCAGGGAATATTCAGCATTTGGAGAACATTAAAAGGGAAACCCGTCTAAAATTCTCTTAAGCCTTTATTGTCCTTACTTTTCTAATTTTTTTTTTTTTGCTTCATTCCTAAAATATTACCTTCAGTTAAGATTTTATCCATAGTGTGTCTCTGATAAAAGACTGTTTTTCTCTCTGCACTTTTCCCCCAGGCCCTTCCTTCCCACACTTATACTCTCACATTATTAATAAAATTATTTTAAGTTGTAAGTCTACCAAGAATTCCTGGTGACATCATTGTAAACAGTATTTTAAAGGTTATTGCTAGATCTTAGTTAAATGTTACTAAACCATTAGGGAAAGTGACAAGGATATTCAGTGATACAGCATAAGAAGTTATTAAACATGATGAAATTTCCAGTAACTAATAATTCACAGGAAAAAAAAGCTTCTGATTCCTGACAAAATAAACTAGCATGGAGGCTGCCATCCCTCAAACCCAAAACCAGAAATAGAAAAGAGAAAGATTTGACCTCAGACAAAGGGTAAGAAACTCCTAGGAAGAGAGAAGACATTTAAGACTCCATCTCCAATGGACACACTGAGAGTTGAGGTCAGAGAAAACTTAGATGCCACAAACTGGGTGAGAGCTTTATAATTGTGCCTTCTTCTCTCCCCCACTTAACCATGAGGGGATAGTTGCTTGGATCTGAACTACTGAGCACATAAAAACCAGTGGCACCAAGGCAGATCCAGCCAGAGGTGCCAGGGTAACATCATTACAGTGTTGGGCTCCAGCTGAGGTGGACAGCGGATAATATCTAGAGCAAATAAGTGGAGTAACTCCTGAGAATTTTCTTCTTCCCATCCTTTAAGTGATTTTATCTGAGAGAAGCAGCTTAAGGCAAAGAACAGTGGCAGGGTCCGGCCCCGTGGCGCACTCGGGAGAGTGCAGCGCTTGGGAGCGCAGATGCTCCTGCTGCGGGTTCGGATCCTATATAGGAATGGCCAGTGTGCTTACTGGCTGAGCGCGGTGCGGGCGACACCAGGCCAAAGGTTGCAATCCCCTTATCAGTCACAAAAAGACAAAAAAAAAAAAAAAAAAAAAAAAAAGAACAGTGGCAGGGATCAAAAAAGATATACTGAGAAAATATCAATTCAAAGGAAATCTGTAATATTGATTTTAAACTTAACCAAAACAGAATCTAAAAGAACATCATACTGGTCAAGGTAAAAGAATTTTTGTTTGGGACAGAGTGAATTTCTGAGGGTAGAGTATGGGAAGGGAGTGGACCAGAGGGGGTGAGCAGCTTGTAATAGCAGAGTGTCTCTTCCCTGAGGTGTGTCCCACATATCCACACCCTAAATTATCATACGGGCAAAATCTCTGTGTCGTGTTTGGTTCTTCCAAGTGACTAATAATCAAAAAATGTAGCTGATACAACCAGAAGAACACAAGGTCATAAGAAAATACCAAACTTATAAATGAAGAATAAATTAATTGAAACAAGGAAATAATTAGGTGGATTCATGACTTAATGCATTTATACAATTGCTATTTATTTACTTTTATCATGTTAAAAGTATAGCATCAGAAAACTGAAAATACAATTCTGAGGATAGAGAAAATTTTGCAAAGCTTATATCTGGTTATTAAATAATATATGTGCTAGAATATATAAATAACTCTTATAACTCAATAAAGAAAGACCAATAGCCCAGTTAAAAAATGGGCAAAGCATCTGAATAAACATTTCCTCAAAGAACATATACAAATAGCCAGTAAACACACACACACACACACACACACACACACACAAATCTCAATATTATTAGACTTAAAGGAAATGAAAATTAAAACCCCAAGGAGATACCACTCACATACATTAGGATGGCTATAATAAAAAAAAAAAAAGATAATAGCAAGTGTTGGTGAGGACGTGGAGAAATTGGAACCCTCTTATTTAGCTGCTGGGGATGAGAAATGATACAGCCACATTGGAAACAGTATCAAAGTCTGTTTAAACATGTTAAATATGCAGTTTGCACATACCCAGCACTTCTATTCCTAGGTATATATCCAAGAAAAATAAAAACACAAGTCCACACAAAAGTTTGTACATGAATATTAATAGCAGCCCTATTCATAATAGCCAAAAAGTAGAAACAGCACAAATGTTATCAACTGACCAGTGGATAAATAAAGTGTGGAGTGCCCATACAATGGGATATTATTTATCAATAAAATGGAATGAAGTACTGATACATATTACAATATGGATAAACCATGAAAACCTCATGTCAAATGAAAAAAAGCCAATCACAAAAGACCACATATTGCATGAAATGCCAGAATAGTCAAATGTACAGAGGCATAAAGTAAATCAGAGCTTCCCAGATCTGAGGAAGTTGGAGGGTATTAGGGAGTGACCACTAATGGATACAGGGTTTCTTTTGGGATGATGAAATGTTCTAAAATTCATTGTGGTGAGTGTGGCACAATTATGAGCACACTAACAAATGACTGAGTTCTATGTCTTAAAAAGATGAGTTGCACAGTATGTGCATTATAGCTTGTTAATTTTTTTTTTTTAAAGCACTAAGGCGAATGGATAAAAACAACAAAGAAGTTAGTGACTTGGCATATTAAGCTGCAAGAATTCTCACAGAAGGCATCAGGAACATTAGAAATGGATAGAAAGATGCTAATTATAAAAGGTATGGAGGATAGACTTAAAAGGGTCAATAATAAGGTATAGGAGTACCATAGAAGAGGGTAAAGGGCCAACCCCATGGCTCACTCGGGAGAGTGCGGCGCTGGTAGCGCTGAAGCCACGGGTTCGGATCCTATGTAGGGATGGCCGGTGCTCTCACTGGGGTGTGGACAACACCATGCCAAGGGTTGTGATCCCCTTACTGGTCCAAAAAAAAAAAAAAAAAAAAAATCCAATGTATAATTCAAACTGTCAGTAAAAAAAAGGGTATCTTTAAAGGGAGGCTGGAAAAAGGGAAAACAAGAAACAAAAACTAAAGGGAAATAGAAAATATGAAATAGCATGTAAGAAGTAAACTCCAGTAAAACAATAATTACAATAAATGAATGTAGATTAGACTCAATAATCAAAAGGAGAGACTCACATGTTGTGTGTTGTCAAAAATATGACCCAGCAATAGATTTATCAGGAGAGACAGATTTTGGATCATAGGATGAGGGCTGGCTGGTTAGCTCAGCTGGTTATAATACAGTGTTATAACACTGTAACACCAAGGTTAAGGGATCAGATTCCCATACTGGCCAGCTGCAAAATAAATAAATAAATAAATAAATTATAAGATGAAGAAGGGTTGAAAATGAAGAATGAACTTAAGTTTGGTTTTATCTCCCACATTCTTTTTGAAAATCTGTTATTCGATATTGGGTTTTGTCTTTGAATTTGGAAGGGCAAGTAGCTGGATACTCACATCAATATCATTCTGCCATCCCATGTTGATTTATATTCATGTAAGATTTTCAAACAAGATGAATAGCACATTTTACATATCTGAAAGACTGCTTGAGGGAAATGCATGCTTTAATACTAACTTAACAGAACTTACTAACAATGAAGTATGCCTTGCATAAAAAGTAGGTTGGTTGTGGATACCTGCAGACGTTTCTCTGACTTGATAGTTCAGATATTTCTTCGTGAGTCCAGCTGCACAAGTGCTCTTGTCAGAGAAGATTCAGGGTCAATTTTATTATTTGTCTATCAATCATCCATATACATACATATATTTTATATATAACAATGTTAAATAGACTTTAAAATATTTAGAAATTTTATTTGAAGAGTACACAAGCCTTTGTGAAATTGTGTAAATTATGTTACCCTATCACCCTGTCTAAATCTGGATTGGAAAGTGATAAGTTTTCAATTTGGTAAAATAATTTATGAGCAATGTTACCATCAATGGCTGAAAAAGCACGCCATAGAATACTCTTGTTTTTCTATCAGTCTCAATGGAAAGCAGGCACCTATTTCAGTATCCTAAGTGTGCAGTATCATGACTGCAGGGGCAGTCTAGCAGCTAACAGTGCTAAAAAATTATTTTCACGTTAAAATGTCATACTTTTCAAACTTGACCACTAGATAAAGTTGTAATAAGTTTATTATTTTTAGATGAGATATCAGATTATCACATTTATTATTTGATGGTGATATTTGACTTTTGCCTCAGTCTAGGCCAAATACTAGTTTTCACATTTGGCTATTTTCCATTTGGTAAAATTATGTATTCAGTATATCTTTGTATATAAATGTATGGAAAAAGACATGCAAATATTATACAAGAGAAAATATAGGGTAGCATTTATAGAATCAAACTAATATAATCTTTATAGCTGGTAAATATATATTAATTTCAAGCACACATGGTCCAGTCAGAAAAGTGACCATGTTTAAAGTTGCAAATAAACTCCCCCCAAATGACCAACAAAATCATATAATTTTTTAAATACATAGTGCAATAACATTTGAAATAAAAAAGTGGTAACTAAGAAAATATAATTTACCTGGAAACTGAAAAACATTAATAACATTGGAATTAAAGAAAATGAGAAATTAAAAAAATTTAAATTCACTAATATTGAAAACACAAAATGTCAAATGTTATGAAACACAGATAAAGCACTACGTAGAAAGAAATTTGTAGTTTGGAAAGAGTGAAAGCAAAAGAGCCAACTGTTTAACCCTAGAAATAAGAAAACAGCAACCAAGTAAACTGATAAAATAGAGAAAAATGTGGAACAGATATAGAAAATAGAAAATTATTTTTTGAAAGGAATCCTATTAGGTAACCCTGTAGCAAGACAGATCAAGGAAAAAAATATAGAATGTTAAAAGAGAACTTGTCAGACATCACAAGGTTAAAAGACATATAAAAATATTGAGAACAGCAATCAATTTGAGAACCTGATAAAATGAAAATATTACTTCCAAATTATATGCCAAAATTTGTATGTGAATAAATAGACACTTGAATATACCAAAACTGCTAAAAACTAAAATTGTTAGAATATAATTCAAGGGTCAAAACTTATAAGAGCTGCCCTGAACAGAAAAAAGAGTTCAAATCCAGACAGTTTCATATGCAACATCTAACATGTAATATCAGCCAAACATTCCAGCAAAATACCATTCCTATCTTCTATAAGTGGTTAGAAAATAGAAGTAGAAAAACTCTGAATTTATTTCATGATAGTAAAACTTTGATTTCAAAACTGATTAAAGACAATGATCGGGGTGTGTTCAGCTTCAAGTAACAGAAAACCAGTCTACAATGGTTTTAAAAAATAGGGATTTATTTTCCCTCATAACAAGACATCCAGAGGTATGGTTTTCTTTTATTCATTCAGCTACTTAGTGATAAAACAAGAGACAGCTCGTTTTTATCTTCCCACTCCCGTCACCTTAGCGGGTTGACTGTCATCCTTGTCTATGTAATGTCATGGTTGTGAGTAGGCTATTGCAGCTTTACATACCATAATCACCTTCAAAACAATGGAAGGAAGGACAGCGAGAGCCAGGCCCATCCCTCCTTTTTATCACTAAAATAAGAGCTTTTCCAGAAACCTGGTTTCTACTTCTGCATTAAGTCCCACTGGCCAAAATCAGATCACAGGCACACTTAGCAATAAGGAGATTGGGAAAACTAGGTACATGACTATTTTAATTTACTTTCATCAGCGGTTCTCAAAGTGTGATCTGGAAACTCTCTCTTTTCTGGAGATCTGCAAGGTCAAAACAACTTTCATAATAATAGTAAGATGTTATTTGCTTTTTTCACTCTCGTTTTTTCACAAGTGTACAGTGGAATTTCTAGACACTACATGATGTGGGATAATGTCATTGCTCTGACGGCTATGTAGTATATGTTCATGCATTTTTGTGTTCTAAACACATCTCAGTTTTAATTTCTATGACTGTAACTATCAATAGACTCAAACCTCATAAATAAAAGTCCTTTGGGGTTCATAATACTTTTTAAAATATGAAAGGGACCTGAGATAAAAGTTTGAAAACTGCTGGCTTAGATTGATCAAGATCCATGAACTACTAAGAAGACTGCTGTTCTGAACAAATTAAAGTTTTATTAGCAAAGAAGACATATGCATTTGGTATTAAGTAGGGAGCTAATGAAGGCTGATCAGTCTATATAAGAAAACAAAAACTATAGGACTAATCAACTTAAAAACATAGATAATTTCAAAATGAATTATTAGAAAAATATCTACAAAATTTATATGAAAAATTAATATATCATGACCAAGTAGAATTTATTTCTGGGACACATATATGGTTCATTATCAGAAAATGTATTAATGTAATTCAATACATAAATGGTCTAAAATATTAAAGGCACTTGATTACTTCAATGTATGAGCTAAAGTTCAGAATTAATTTTATATAAAAATTGTCAAAAAATTATAAACAAAAGGGACATTTCATTTGATAAAAGGTATTTAACAAAGCATCTTAAACAAGCACCATGCTAAATGCATTTTTTAAGATCAGGAACTAGATAAGGATATCCTTTATCACTGCAAATATACAATACACATTTGGAGAGCCTGTCTAAAAACATATGTATGTATATACATTAAAAAATATTTCTTATTTTCAGTTGATATGATTATTTAGAAAGCCCAACAAAATCAAAAAGTTATTAAAGCTAAAAAGAATTTGCTGAGTACAAAACAATCTTACAAATATTATTAGCATTTTTCCAATGTATTAGTGAGCAACTAGAAACTGCTACTGAGAATGGGACAGAAATGGACCCATGTAACTTAGGAGCTCAGACATTTGGTCTCCTGTTCTTACTGTAGCTATTAAGCGAGAGCTAATATGTCATATAATGAATATTTTTTGATAAACCAATATTGCAAAGCACCATGTTAGGTGATTGGAATACAAAGTTGTCAAAAAGACAAAATATTTGTTTTGCTTCAAGGGAACACCTAGTAAAATGAGGATAGAATGTACCGATGTTTGTATGTTTATCTCTAATACGATAATAAAGCAAGTTTTTCCTAACATTGCTTTTGAAACTAAGTTTTTGATTCAAGTAAAGATGCACAAATAGTATTATATTTATTTTCTTCTTGAGAATACTAGTAACTTTCTTTAAAATACGTATCTAATTATCTGACATCAGTTAAGCATTTATTGTAATCTTACAGCTTGTAGTTCATGCAGGTTTCCAAGACAAGAAATAGAAGATACAGTTCTTGACCAACAGGCCTTTAAGAAGTAGCTGAGGAGACAAAACAGAGGCACATTAAACAATATGATAGCAATTATAAAACAGCTACCATCCTGTGCAGTAAAACTCTTGTAATGAGAGCTAAGTAGAAAGTAAGCCAATCTAAATCATTTACATATATACTTTCTTCTTCCAAGTATATAAAAGAACTTCCACTAGGCTAAATAATGCTCCATAATTAAAGTGTGCTAAGTAATTATGCCTGAATAAGAATGATTTAATTTCAAATATGTTTTCCAAATTCCAAAACTGTGCCTACCACTCTGGTTAGATAATCAAAACCTGGACTTTTGACATGAATGAGATCATTTAAGTGTTAGCTACTTAAAAACAACCTGTCCTCAAGTATTTTCATATTTCCTGTTCACATGAATTTCTATTCCTTCAATAATTGTTTATAATGGAAAATAAACATTAGTCCTAACTCTTTCTAGATAAGACTTCATCATATCATGGTGAAATCCAATTAAAAGCAGTTTTAGTTTTGTACAAATTGAAGTTGCACAACATAGAATCTCTGAAATTTGTTTAGAATAACATTCCCAGTTGCTTTTATGTATAGTCTTAGTAGAAAATATTCTCTCATTTCACATAGATTTAATGAACAGGCAAAACCAGTTATTGAATTGGTTGTTCCTAGACTCAATGGTATGTTAGTAAATCGATCAGAGTGGGATGGGCAGAGATGTCTTAATTTAGCATTTGCTGATTCCTGGGGTGTGAATACCCCCACTGTGGTCAATTTCAAACTACCAATGGTTTAACAGAATTCTTTAATATTTACAGAATGTCCTTAGTACTCACTATCTAGCAACCACAGTCTGCATTTTAAAAGCATACACTTCATCATCTCTCAGAGTTACTACTTTCCTTCTCACTCTGATTACTAGAGAGAGGCGTGGAGATGTGTTCTTTATAGACAATTTAAGAGTCAAGATGTCTCATTTTCATATGTTTTGTCAGGGAAAAAAATCTTCAAATGTCATCTGAGATATTTGAAACCTTACAATCTATGTAGCCATACCCTTCATTGCTGTTTGTATTTAAAACAAATTTTTAATTTTGTGACAAGATATATGTATAGGTTTATATATTTGTTAGTTACATGTTTTCTGCGTTTTACAGAGATTTATTCATACTTGAGACAGTAGCATTATCTGAGAGAAGAATTTATCTTCTCAGTATCCTTCAGCCAAATTTATTTTTCTCAAATGTTCTTTTTATGTTAGCTTTAAAAAGCTTCTGCACAGCAAAGGAAACAATCAACAGAGTGAAATAACAACCTACAGAGTGGGAGAAAATTTTTGCTAACTATGCATCTGATAAGGGATTAATATCCATAATATACAAGGAACTGAAACAATTATACAGTAAAAAAACAAATAACCCAATTAGAAAATGGGCAAAGGAGCTGAACAGACATTTTTCAAAGGAAGACATACAAATGGCCAACAGGTACATGAAAAAATGCTCAACATCACTAGTCACCAGGGAAATGCAAATTAAAACTACACTGAGATATCACCCTACCCCAGTTAGACTGGCTATGATCAAAACGACGGTGAATAACAAATGCTGGCGAGGGTGTGGAGAGAAGGCAACACTCCTACGCTGTTGGTGGGACTGTAAATTAGTATAACCACTATGGAAAACAGTATGGAGTTTTCTCAAACAACTACAGATAGATCTTCCATATGATCCAGCAATCCCACTTCTGGGTATATACCCAGAGGAAGGAAATCATCATGTTGAAGGGATAGCTGCACTCCCATGTTCATCACAGCTCTGTTTACAATAGCCAAGACATGGAACCAACCTAAATGTCCATCAATGGATGACTGGATAAGGAAAGTGTGATATATATACCCCATAGAATACTACTATGTCATAAAAAAGAATGAAATACTCCCATTTGCAACAACATGGGCGAGCCTGTAGAAACTTATGTTGAGTGAAATAAGCAAAGCACAGAAGGATAAATACCGCATGTACTCACTCATATGTGGGAGCTAAGAGAGAAAGAAGGAAGGAAAGAAAGACCACAGTAATGCATTGTACTTGCAGAGGGAGAGAACATGCTGTGGGCTACAAAGTGGAGTGGGGGGGAAGCGGGAAAGGGGAGAGATGTTGGGGATAATTGGGTGGGGGACACAGGGTACAGATGTAATTTGTGGTAATGGATATACAGCCAGTATGAATCTGGCCCGCACAACATGGGCACAAGAGGTAACAATTGGCTTTGTGTCTCATGAATACTCATAACTGATAAAAATTTTAAAAAATTAAAAAAATAAAATCTCCTTCACCATTTCATAAAAACTTAGCACTTACTTGTTGCAAGACATCTTGGACTTGGTTTATCTGAGAGACCACAGAGTGGATTATTTGATAAGAATGTTAGAGTCAGAGCTGGATACTATTCTTTGTGCAGGTAGTAGTGCCACTGGCTTTGAGCTTGGGGTGTCTTGAAACCTGGAGGAAATGTAGACTGTTTGACTACCTGATATTGTAGCTGTCTGCCTCCTTTGTAAATGGAGAGATAACAGTTGACACCCAGATTATTTTAGTTTCCAGGAAAGACTGTGGGAGTAGTCTTTTAATTGCAAAGGCTGTTTTACATCAGATCTTTTATTAAGGTCTTTATCACTTAGTCTCCATAAATGGTGATAGGCCACTTAGAGAAAATAAGGATATGACATGCAGTAATATGATGTAGATGGAGGAAGGAAATATTTTGAAAATCTATTGAAAATGCACTCACATTAAAAAAACACATTTAAAGTGTTTAGTTTTGATAAGGAAGGAAAAAATAACTCATTTATACTCAGGGCCATGGATAAGTACATGTAACAAATATTGAAATCTCAGAAAATCAGTTCCTTGAAGGAAATGTATTTGATGCCTTATGGTACAAAATGAGTAAAAGTAATGAGGGAAGGTGTGATCTTACATGTACGGGCTTGAAAGTATATGTAAAGACATTTATACCATAAAAACATGATCCAATGGAAATGAAGTTAACAATGATGATATGGCAATTCCAACTTAAATTGAACAATGACATATTGAGTATGTAATATATGTAAATTATCTGGTAGGTTTGAATAAACTGCATGCTCTTAACCACTAAAAGCTTATAATTTAACAGAGAAAATAAATTCATATATAAGTAGTTTAGTGGTACAAATAGGCCATGACAATTCAAGGAAAAAATAATTTAGTTTTGGGCAGAGAATACCTAGGAAAATTTTAGTAAATATCTAGCTTTGAAGCAGAATATTAAAAAACACTTAGGAGATCTATAGGAGATATCTGGGGAGCAGGGACACTCAAAATATAAGACTTCTCTTTTTATTGTTCATTTATTAATCAAATTTTATTGATTGCTCTACCGGATGCCAGACGCTGTGTTAGGTGCTAGGAGGAAGAATGAATAGGGCGTGGCCTCTGCCCTCCAAGAAATGATAGTGACTGTTCAAGTTATGGAAGCAATTTATCTTTTTCCCTTTTCCTCCTATAGTATAAATATATCGATACAAATTTTTAAAAAATTGTTTAACCCAGTCAGTTAGAGTTATAAATGGAGAAGATAATATAGAGGGAGCAGAGGTGGGAAATTAATAAATCAGAGCAGATAGCATATAAACCTGATGGAAGGGGAAGAGCCCCGGGGTGTGCTTTTTATGCCAGCAGAGTTCTTGAACTTTAGCACCAGTGCTGCGATATACCAAGCACACTTGACATCTGTTTTTCAACACCCTTCTCCTATTTATAACAATAATTATTTTGAGTAATCATTGTTATATTTAGTATTAATAGTTCTGTTGATTTTTTTGTTAATAAAACAATCAACAATTAAAAAAAGAATTATTTTCTATTTTACAGCTATTCAAATTTATTAATGTATTTTATGTGTGAACTAAAATTGCACTTACCCAATTGTATTAATTTCCTATGGCTGCTATAAAAAATTACCACACACTTAGCAACCTAAAACAACACAAGTACAAAATGGGTCTCATGAGGCTAAAATAAAGCCATTGGCAGAGCTATGTTCTTTCTGGAACCTCTAGAGGAGGATGCCTTTCCTTACCTTTTCCTGCTTCTGGGCTGCCTTCTTTCCTTCTTCAAATGTAGCAATCACATCACTCTAACCTCTGCTTCCCTTATGACAGCTCCTTTCTCTCCCCTGACTCCTCTTGCACTTATGAGGACCCTCATGACTATGGGGCTGACCAGTTAATTCAGTTGGCTAGAATGCAGCATTGTAACCCCAGGGTCAAGGGTTCAGATCCCCATACTGGCCAGCTGCCAAAAACAAAACAAAACAAAACAAACAGAAAGGACCCTTATGATTACATTGGGTCCACCTGAGTAATCCATGACAATCTCCCATCTCAGGATCCTTACACTTAACTTAATCCCATCTGCAAAGTCCCTTTTGCCTTTTGTAAGGTGGCACATTTTCACATCCCAGGGATTAGGACGTGGACATCTTTGGTAGTGGTGGAGGGGGTCATTATTCTGTTTATTGTAACAATCAAAAGTATTTTGTTTTATAATTCGCCCTTTGTTTCAGTTCTACATTTAAAATAAATAAAATCTCCAAATGCTCACACATATTGACACAATTGAAGGAACTCAAGTTCTATTTCTTTGTCTTTACAATCACTGTGTCCTATTTGTTTGTTTCTAACCTAACAAATTAAACACACGAATATGTTTATTTCTAATCTAATTAAACACAGGGGTTTTCACAGGCATTAGAGAAATAAACTGCCACAAATGTGAGTTTAAAAAATTCTGAGCTGCTATGAATTTACACTTGAAATGAATATGCATACTTGAGTTTACATTATTCAATGACAGTGGTATAGATGGAACTTGCCTGAAATCACTTTAATGTAGAAAAAACATCTATTAATAGATAAACAATAAAAAGGACTAATATTATACCTATTTGTATATTAGTAAAATTTGACAATAACTGCAACAATAATTTAAAATTTAGATCATCAAAGGATTTTTTTCCTGAAGGAGTAATTTACCATTAATATTGCTTAGAATTGCTGGTGCACAGTGATAACAAGAAGCAGACCAATGTGCTTCCCTTTATTGCCTGCATGTAGGGGGGACTGTTCCTGCTGCCCCACCTTTGGTTTGCCACTGAATCACTTGCATTCTTTCCAGATTTTTTTTTTAAATGCTTGTTTGTCAAAGTCTAATCTGGATATTTTAGGTATGATAAGTGCTGTGGTAGTACAATGAGACATATGCCTTCTTAACAATCCTTCCACAAATTCATGCAATAAAGATCTCAGAACTTAAGGGGAAAAAACTCAAAAACTTCTTTAGTGATGCATAAAAATAGATAAGAATCTAATGAAAATGTAGCACAGTTTACACATTTTAAATGGTTAAGAAATATATAAATAGTTCAATATGGCACTTAACCTTGACAGAGACCTGAAGTTTACATAGAAGTAGGCATCGGAAGCGTTGCAGCCTAGGAGTTAATGTGAAGTGGTGCCCGTAGGGTTATCTGAAATAAATTGGAAAGTTGTAATGCCAGATGTGGACAGGCGTGGCTCATAGTACACTTGGTGAATGGAGATAACTGGTAGATGTTTTGAGGTGTGTGCATATGTGCATTTTGTCTATGCCAATGTGTCTTGGGTTAGCAGGGTGCAGTTTTCTGCCTTTACCTAGCCTTTCTCACTGATGAAGTAGTCCACAAGCGGTGAAAATTACGTTATGCTCAAATTGTTCCTTAATATGTCAGTCTTATTGGAACAGATTTGTGTTTTCAAAGCAAGCATGATGGCAGAAGCTTCTATAATGTCATTTCAACTGTGAGTGGCAGTATGAAGAAATACAAAACCCTGTTTTCTAATCTGTAGATTAGGGAAGAGGCCTGGTACTGGAAGACCAAATAGTCTCATATCAAGTACATAGCACCCATGACAAAACCCCATTTCCTTACTTGTTCAGGCATTATTAGCAGGTCCTAGTACTTTTCCCTCTTGGGCCTTAACTTGTCTCATAATATTTTTAAAGGGAAACTTGCAGAAACCCACAGCCAATTGATTGGAGGGAGCATCAAAATATGGAAACCTGTTTTGCTATCATTGATAGCGGAAAAAAGCCTGAGTTCTCAAGTCATTTAGATCTGGGTTCAAATCTTATCCCTTAGCTATTACTTGTAAATGTGAGTTTTAAAGAGCTGTGTAAACTCTCTTGGTCTCTCTTCTCTCAACTATGACACTGAGCTAATAATGCCTATTTCAAATGGCTGTGAGAGTGAAATATACCTTATGGATGGAGTACCTGATACAGTACCTGCATTTGCCTGCCTTGAGAAGGTTCTTTTGCTGACCTTTGGCCAAACAAAGAAGCAGAGAAGCAAATCTAGTTTAAGCCCTGGATTAGGGGTAGAGAGTAATATGGAGGTGGGTCAGGAAACACACACCAAAATGATCATCTTTCTTTCAGGGCACATGCTTTACTATGCCCTGTGCATGAAGACAGACCAATCTTAGCGGAATGTTTCCAAGCCACAGACACATGAAACATGCTGTCTAGGTTCACAGAGCAATCCCAGGTGAAATACAGATCCACTGAAATGTTGCTTATCACTTCTTGCCATCTGTGCTGACCACCGGGCAAACTCTATAGAACTCAGCTTTGAACAAAATACATTGGCTTCTCCTCATGGCAGGCAGATGTATATGCAATGGATTAAAGCTAAACCTAAAGACAAAGATGTCAACAGAGAATGCTTGGTTCTTCTCTCTCTAAAAATGTTGATGATTCTTGATATGAATTCAGGCAATCTGTACTGAAGATAAAAGCTCACAATCATTCTTTAATGAAATCACAAAAAGTTAAGCACAGGAAGCAGGGCAGCTCCTATTTTACAGAAAAAAATAATGAAACATATAGGTATTAAAATAATTTTAAAAGATGATGATGAAAGGCAATCTGCATATCTCTTTCAGCTAGTAAAATAGAGTCTGATTTAAAATTGCTTACAACCTGGCAAAAAGGTAGGTCCCTTTGTTCTAGGATGTAAATTGCCCAACTACAATTTTTGCTCTCAAAGGTACCACGTTCTAAAGCTTTCATTCTCATTTCAGAGGCAGAGTTGTGTTTCTTTTGTATTGTAATCTTTAGACAAGAAGATTCATGCCCATAAACATATGTGCAATAACAAAGCTTCCCAGGAAATATGAAATGGAGTGCTGGCAAAGGATAGTATTGTTTCTGCCATGGCTGTGCCAGTTACATGATACCTACTGGAATCATTGGCTGAAATATTATTTCAATTCAGAGGACTTGAATACGAGTGAGGATTCATGTTCTGGTATAAAAATGGCAGTCCTGAGCTTAAGTCAAATAAAAGTCAGAGCTCCAGGAAAGTATAAGAGGAAATTATTTCTGCTCTAAGGTAAAGCTAAGGATGTACAAATTTTTGTCAAATTTAACCTGAGTTTAAACTGAATAGGATGTCGGGTATATTTTCATTTGGTAAGAATGTAATACTAATGAGGAATTTTATACATTATCATTATTTTTATTATTTTACTATGAAAGTGCTGATTTTTAATTATGCTAGGAAACTATTCTTCCTAGGGAAAAGGAAATAAAGTATCACTATCTGTTTTTTTTTCAGCCTGACAAAAACTTGTCAATTGTACGTCTGATGCTATAGAGAACGTACTTTCTAGTCTGTTAAATCAATAATTCTTCCAGAGTATGAAATGGAACCATATTCCCTTCTCTGTTTGAACAGTTAAGGGGCTGGAATTCACCTGGAAGCTGGACTGTTTTTGTTATTAATCTCCAGGAGTACACTGTTTGACTATCCCAATGACTGCCCAAGATTTTCTATTTTCATGTGTTAGTGGCAACAGGTTTGATAGAAAGCAGCAGATAGCTTCATGGTGTGTCAAGGTGGCAACAGTGTCCAATGAAATTGACTTTCTGCTGGAACATGTCACTTAATATAGCATTATCTAGACTACTCACCTAAACCCAGTTGACTTGCCATCTGCTCCACAGTGAAACTGGCACAGCCTCTAAGAGGAAACATGCTGCCGTCCTATATAATAGCCTTTGGGATGGAAAGCCAATTGACCATAATAAGTCATGTTGATTAATTGTTGATGTTAAAATCAAGATTGCAAGCCAAAAAATAAGGAAAACAATTTTAAGAATCTTATTTATTCCAATTTTTTTTTCGTTCTTAATTTTATGCTGAAAATTATTTTAGGTTGCCTGCTATGGTGTTATATTTTAGAAATCACATTTACAGTAAAATACCTATGTCTATAGATATTTGCAATGAATAAATCAGGTTTATGAAATCATTACTTACATGCAGTCAGGTCTTAGAATATTAATTTTGTAGTTTTCTACATACTACACACATACACAGACACATGCAAGTACATATTTGTGTGTTGGCACTTACTGTACTATGACTTACCTGAACATTCTAAGATATTGTCCTGATAGGCAATTATACCTCTGTTAAGAGAAAATGACCTCTGTAGCTGTACGCATTAACCCACATCAATGTACTCCTCTCCATACAGTTCCTTTTCAAAGGGATCACCGTGTCAGAAATAGCACAGCGTGAAGAACACAGAATGAGTTTTGTGATTATCATTCTTATTTGCTACTGCATGAAATAATCTCCATTAACTTCTCAGGCTATAATTTGATGACACTTGGATTTTGCAGCCATAGAAGCTGAAGTTTTTTCAGTATGTGCTCCTTAACCACCTCTCTTTATGTGTTATTGCATCTAAGTGTATGATCTTCCTATAGTTTAAGGTTAGTTTAAGCCTATGCCTATCTTGTAGTTTTTAAGTCTATGCCCATTTTAATAGTTCAAGAGTATGCCTATCTTACAAACCATACAGAAAGATCAGTTTTTCATTTACCTTGCATTATGTTTAATATTGGTTGTTTTGATATCTTTATGAATTTTGTAACAAATTTATGCATTATCCAAACGATAGGTAAACCTATGTTTGGGGCTGAAGGCAGCTCTGCTCTGCAAAAGCAGTATAGAGACAGAAACAAATCTGAATAGCCTTTGGTCAGACATGGGCAGGTGCACCAATCAACCCCACAGTGAGAAAGCTGTAATGATGAGATACGTTATAGACTTGTTGGCCCCAATTCCATCAATCGTGGGAAACATTGAGAGCAATTAGACTTGACATTGATAGACCCTGATACTCAAAACTCTAGGGGGAGGAATATCCCCTGCCAACTGCTTTCCAGACAGGACTCTTAACTGTTTGTCTAAAATGTCTGGCTCTTAAATGAATGAAAGTACCCAAATTAAACCTAAGCAAGGGGTTGTTCTATTTCTGAAATGTAGCTGTAGTCTAGACAAGGAGGCAAATGGCACTGGAAAGGGATTGTAAGACTATCCTTGAAAATGCATCTGCACTTTTCCTTTCCAGTCTGCAGACAGAAATTTATAAAACTTAAGAGAGGCAAAGTGTGTCAGCGATTTATCAAATTGTTCTCCTCCTTTATCAACGCCTTTGAACTTTGTGTTCCTGCTCTTCATGGAGTGTGAAATCTTCCATGCTTGTTTTGTATTTATAAATGCGCAGTCGTTTTCTTTCTTTTTATCACAAAGGGTTTTACAAATACATATCTGGAATATTTACATATGTATAATATAGATATTTTATGAAATAAATGCAAAACAAAACAAAAAAAAATCCATGGTAATTTCTAGTGTTATACACATCTTAAGTACTTCAGTTGAGGCTTTACTGTGAAGGTAAACTATTTTGAACATTAAACATTTAAAAAACATCTATTCCACAAAAAGAAAACCAAATTTTTTAAAATCCTGAGTACTTTTCTTTTTCTTTGCTTGTTAATTATTGTATTCATATTGTATAAATGGTCAAAAGATGATACAAATTGTTTTTAATATATTCTTTCTTTATTAAGCTTTCTTTTAAAAAAATTAAAAATCTGCTGTTATTTTTATTGGTAAAATTCTCTGAATATATGATTTTCCCCCTAGGCAAATATACTATTTTCAAAATGTTCCTATTTTAAATAAAATCCAATATAAAGATATATATTGATTTTTTAACCATATTTGGGACAAAGTACATAATGAAGAAAATTCTTTTAAGACTGCTTTACCTATTTTATGGCAAAACTGACATTTGTGAAGCTATCCTCTATCCTACCATCACAAAGAACCCAAGTCAATCCAACTTATTGCACCTTCAAGATCATCTTAAGATATCAAGACAAGAAGCAATATTCCTGCCCAGCATATTTCTCTTCTAAAGGGTAGAATCCCTGATAGCAGATATCTCTTTCATATTCTCTCCAAGGCAGCCATTACAAAGGAAACTTCTCATGTGTTCCCAAGCAGGAACACTTACCTTCCCTTTCTCCGCCTGTCTCTATTATATTTGTTGGTTTAGGTTTGGCTGCATATGTTTAATAGCAGTAGTATAAACAAGATAGGAGTTTACTTTTTTTTATATACAAAAGAAGCCATCTTTGATTCTAAGTTTCTGCTTCTAGAATGATGACACAATCACATTTGGATGTCAGGTACAAAGAGGGAGGAAAAAAAGGCAAAAAGGGAGTCTCTTCCAGAAAAAATTATGTTATACGAAGCAAACTTGGTGAAAGTTCTATAATCCACAAGTTCATCTTACATCTGATTGGCCAGAACATAAAGTCGCATAATCACATCTTACTGAAAGGTTGGCTTGGAAATGTAAGCTTTCATTCTGGTTGGCAATGTTTCCTAAAATTTTTCATAATCTTACTGAAAAGGAAAGGGAGAAGAGAGGTTGTGGTAGGTACCTAACAGTCTGTATCACAACTGTTATCCTTCTACAACTCTGCTTTTTTAGGAAAAAACCTTCCATTTTTTCCCACATTGATCAATACATTCTCTAGATTTCCATAACATCTACTTTGAAATCAATTATTTTGCATGTAATAAAATACTAACAAACATTGTTATTCATGTGATCCATTTATGAGTGACTTGTTTAGTCATGTCATGGTGATGTATTTAATTCTTTGACAGGTTTATATCTTAAGCTTCTTCTCCACAGAATCCTGTTTTGTAAGAAATCCTGCTTCCTTTAAATTAGGAACTGTAACAGCATTTATTCATGTTGTTTGGATCAACTCATTTTACATTTCTATTCTTAATTGTACTTGAATGAGGGTCTTTGCCTTATGACTTCATAAGTATAAGAAGAACTATTTGAAAAAACTGAAATCATATTAGGAAATGAGAAATATTCAGTCTACTGATAATAACCTTATGCATAAAGATATGTTTGTTGTACACTATATTAACCCCTTCAGTACAATATTTATGGAAATGTTCATTTATATATATACTTCGGTGATCACTTAGAATTTGACAAAGCATATTTATTATTTTCTCATCTATATTAATTAAAATTATGTGAAGATTATGAATGAATATAGTTGTAGTTTTCTGTATATTTATGCTTTTGTGACATATGATAAACATCAGTTCATTCCAAAACAACAGATCAATCCATCTCAGTTTTATCTCAGTTTTTTTCTTCTTTCTTTCCTTATGCAATAAATACCACCTTAAGAGAATCCCTTCAGGTAAAAACATAAGAAGAGGTGCCCTGGATACTGGTTCACGACCCTGGTGATCTGATTAGCTTGAGCAAGTAAGCACTGCTCCTCAAATGATACCTGAAGGAGTTAAATTCTTTTTGAACTAGGTGCCCTTACAAATGAATGCATTTTCAACCCCTTACTGCTGAAGCTTGAAGTAGAAACAGTATCAGAATATGAATATCTGCAACTTCAAAGCTCCTGAATGCTTTAGATGCTCTGAGAGCATATCCAAGTCTAGGGGGTTGTTGTAATTTACAGTTTTCTTGAGCAGTCTGTTGAGAATCAGAGGCAATACTGAGAAACTCCTGGAAAGAAGGTCGTAACTAGTATTTGTTTCTTTCTTTCTACATCAGTTATAAGAAAATCCAAGGTGTCTTGTTGCAGCTAGAATCTCAGAGTTGTAATTGACAACAGTTCTCCTTCATTTAATTTTAATACTCAAGTGGAAAAGGTAGAAACATTCATATTGACAGTCAAATTTCTCAATGATGGGAAGTATTCAGAGCTCTCACATAGCAAACATAATTAATATTACCCGCAGAAGCACCTATGCATAGTTTAAAAAAGAGCTACTTTTATGCATATCTTTTGACCTAGTTTATTTGCTCAGGTATCGATATCATTAAATATAAAGGAAATTCATAACTTTATAATACGCTAGAATTCTGAAGTACACCACTTAGACTGCTGGTGTTCTCTAAAAGCCTAATTCCTTTGGTTTTAATGGGCAGCTGTGCTGTTAACGCACCGTAAATACTGCTGGTGGTCCATTGTGTTAATTTTGTAAAGTCAGAAAATCTGTCTTTTGTGGATTAGAAACAAGTGGACACAAGCTTACAGTCTTTGCAGAAGCATCGATTTGATCATGTGCAGCTGTGAAAGTAGATTGGGTGCATTTAATTAGGTTATTTGCACCATGTTGTTGAACCAAATGGATGCTCTTTCAACATTCCACTTTATTATTTTTGTAGAGCTCCATAGATGTCTGGGCTGAATTAAATGTGTAGCATACAGACTGGGTCTGTATACTTTAAAAATGTAAACTTTTATTTCTTACCCAGGAGTCTGTTAATCTAGGAAGATATAGTTGATATTTATTATTTGGACTGGGGTAAAATTTACGTGTATTCCTTAATATGTAAATTATGAAAAATTGAAATGTGTATAAGACATCATTACAGTACTGTGCTTGGTTAGAGATATTTGACCATGTTTTGCTTGCTTCTCTGCTTTCTTTCTTTTTTTTTTTTGTAACATTCTAATGTGTGCCAATTAAAGGGAGATTCAGACTCTCTTAGTTGCCTGTCTAGTATCTGTCACTCATTTCTTTATTTTCTCTTACAGCACTTCAATTTTGTTCATGGATGCACCTCTTCCCCATGTGACTGAGGGGAGACTGATTTACCCAAGCCAATAAATGCATGGTATTGCCCTAGTGACATCACTTGTCCGGAGCTGGGCAAATGAACTAAGTTTGCCCAGTTGTAGTCCGTGACTCAGGGAGAGGTTTCTCCCTCTTTGAAAAGATGTGAACAAAAAACAATGAGTCACTTGACTCTGCCAACAATCCTGGGACTCCAGCCAAGGGAAAGCTGACAGATAAGGGATGGCAAACAGGGATTTTTAAAAACCTGGGTTCTTGATCACATCACTAAGCTGGTGAATTGATCAGCCTGGGAACCTTTCCTACTTCTGAGCTTCTTGTTATGTGAGATGATAAATATAATTATTGTTTAAGTCACTTTGAATAATTTCCTTTACCTTGTAGTCAAAAGCAACTGTTTCTTTAAAAAAAAAAAGCATTAATAGATGATTATTATAGTCACATGAAAAGATACTGAAAAGTAAATAGAAGAAAATAAAAAGATCTGTAGCAGCAACCCCTATAGATGCTACTGTTAGCATTGAGATTAATGAAATTTTTAGTTTTTGCATACACAGTTTATATCTTTCATAAATGTGATTTAGAAGGCTATTTTTATATTTATGAATCAGTTTTACTCTTTATTCTATTTATATCTTTTTCCCATTTTTCTAATGGGTATTGTAATGTTTCTCTTTCTGACTTACACATTTTTTAAATATTCTGAAAATATTTATTTAATAATGGTTTATTAATCACCTCCTATATGCCAGACATTTGCTGGGCCTGGGGATATGATAGTAAGTAAAAATGGGCAACATCCTTCACTTCATAGTGCTTCATTGAGTTTTGAGTTCAGGTAAGAGCCATATTTATCAAATAATCACTAAAATAAATGCATTGTTACAAGCTAATTGTGAAGAGAATACACATGGTGTTAAAAGTGCTTCTAATAAGGGGACACAAAAAACCTATTAATCAGTCATGGAAAGTTTTGATGAAGTTACCAGTTAGCCAAGATTTGAAGAATGATTAGCACAGTGGTAGGCAAGAGTATCTTCAAATCTCAGTGGCTGGAAGGCTCATGGCACCTTTGAGCAATTGAAATAGGATCACTGTGACTGAATCACAAAGACGAATGCTATAAAAGGGGAAGCAGGTAGGGTCTGATCATGCGGGGCGTAGACAAAAGCTTTTCTTTATTATGTGATCAGTGGAGAACCACTGAAGGTTTGAGGATAGAGGCAGAGGCAGGGATAAGACTATGTTTTGAAAAAAAAAAAATGATTCTGGCTTCATTATAGAAGCTGTAGTAGAGGAAGGAAACTGCAGGTGGAAGGGAAACTGAAGATGAAAAGAAATTGGATTTGATAAATAATTGGGGGTTAAAATTGTTGCTAAATTGGTGGAAATGGACTACTAATAACTCTTAGCTTTTGTCCTATGGAAAAAAAATAATGGTGCATTTTCCTGAATAGCTGAATGTATCAACCTTTCTCCCTTTTATCTTTCTATATTATTTCTGTGCTTCCCAAATGTGACAACATAGATATTTCCCTACTACATGTTATTTTCCTTTATAAAATGTTAAACCTTTAATATGTCTTAAAATTACTCAGGTTTATGGTAAGAGGCAAGGCTGTACTTCAAAAAAAATTATAGTGTTTTATCTGATTATATTAATTGGGGAAGATTTTTAAGTTATAAAAAGTACAAAAATAATATAAATTAACATAATTTCTTATCCAAAAGATTACTATTATGCTATTTTTTCCAAATCTATTTCTACAACATAGACTATTTTTTTGGAAAATAAAAACCCTGTAATTTATTATTTTTATTTTATTTTTACTTAATTTGATGTGTGATTTTCCATAACTTTACTGTTACATGTGATATTTATTACTTGTGTACTTCCATTGTAAGAATATACCTTAAATTATTACTTTAGCCATGGCCAATATAAATGATATTGCATTGAACATCTTTGAATAACAATATTTGAATACTTCTTTTGAGTGAGCTTTTGGAATTACTGGGTCCAGGAGAGTTTTATGTACCCAGCATAAACTTTTGATTTGTATATCTTAAAATACAGATTTTTATTCCTTACTATTAAGGGGTCTGGTAGTATACAAAGGCATGCACTTAATATTAAGTAAGTTTAGTATAAAACTTACTTGCATTTTCTGAATTTAAACTTTATAGAAAGTCAAAGGGTTATATGGCTTTTGTTCTTAAGTTCAATATGTAACTTGATAGTGAACAATTTGATCATAACTTGATTGCTTCTCTTATTTATTTTACCAAGTGTCTGAGCTAGCTCAGGCTGATGAAACAAAATATCACAGGCTAGGAGGCTTAAGGAGCAGAAACTTGCTTTCTCAGAGTTCTAAAGGGTAGGTAGGTAAGAAGTTCAAGATCAAGGTGCCGCAAAGGTAGGTTTCATTCTTAGGACTCTTTTCTTGGCTTATAGGCAGCTGCCATCTCACTGGGTGCTCACCTGTTTTTTTCTTGGTGGGGGGTGGGGTGTGTGAGGGGGTAGAGAGAGAGAGTGAGAGAGCGTGAGCATCCTCTCCAGTGTATTTTCTTATAAGGTCACTAATCCTATTAGATTAATGCCCTAACCTTATGACTTCATTTAACCTTAATTACTTCCTTAGAGGGCCCATCTCCAAATACAGCCACACTGAAGGTTAAGGCTTCAACATATGAATTTTGGGGGGACACAAATATTCAGTCTATAACACCAACCAAATGTTTTACCTGTCAACGGCTATTCTGTACCACCACGTGGACGTAGACAATAGGAATTCATTGTAGACAATATAGAAAATAAAAGAAAGACTAAAAATAAACAAAAGAGCAAGCCTGTAATTATTCTACCTCTTAAAGATTCTACTGTTAACATGAAGGTATAATTTTTTCAAGTCTTTTTTCCTATAAGTATTTATTTATTCAGAGAGAGCAGAGAGACTCTCCTCTTCTTTTAAAGCTCCCATAGCCATGCCCCTGACCACCATTTTTAATCCATTCACTACTGCACAGCCTACAATCCAATCACCTCTTCAAGGCTCCACCTTTCAATTATCATGATAGGATTTCCTACCTTCTTAACAGTCACAGTGGGGGCCAAGTTTCTAATATGTAAAACTCCGGGGACACAATTCAAGCTTCAGTGAGTTTTGGGGGGACATAATTCAATCCACTGCAATTTCCCATTGATATACATGCTTTAAGGAAAATGAAGCAAGATTGGGAAGTACTTTGATAAAGGAGAAAGAGAGAAGACCATTTCCCACAGGAGGGTCAGGAAAGCTTCTCTAAGGAATGCTACTTGAGCAGAGATATAAATGAACTGAGAAGGCAAAATTATGTGAAAATATAAAAGATAAGAGTTTTCAGGCAGAAGAACAAGTCCATAGGCTTGAGGTAGATACAAATGTGCTGGGTCTTAGGAGCAGCTCAGAAGAATGAGATGGAAAGTGGTTAAGAGCTAAAATCAGGGAGATAATCTGGGGCCAGATCATGTAAAACCTTTTAGGATATGGTAAGGACTTTAAAATTTATTCTATAGAAAGTCACTGGAGAACTTTGAGAAAAGGAGTGATGTAGTAAGTTTTACATTTTAAAAAGATATTTGGAATAAATGGTAAATGTTTAAAAATTGTCTTTCTACTGCCCATGAAAATTGCTTTTCTTTTTTTGACTTGATGATTTGATTAATTGTACTGATATATTTCCTAATATTAAACCATCTTTGCATGCCTGGAGTAAACTGCATTTGATTATATAGAGCATCACATTCAGTTGATTTTAAGTTGTTGTTATTTTTTCTGGAATATTTACAATTACATTAATGAATGAATTTTCTTTTCCAAGTTTTATTAGGAAGTTAGGAGAAACTGAAGCAGGTGTTACTAAATAAAAACACAGTTTAAACTGTATATCACTGATAAATATTTAAGTTTCAATGTGTTTTAGTTATTTGTGCCTGAAACATACCTAAGAAACTGATCAGAAAAGAGCTGGCAAACATAAAACCGCATTTGGATTACCAAGGTATGATTTTAAAATGAATAGGTTTTAATCAATATTATTCACCCTTTGCCGCTAGATGGAAAGTGAAATGTCAATCTAGCATCTGAAGCAATACAGTGGCTTGGTAAAATGGCATTTTATTGTCTTAAATGCTTTCATTCTTTAGTAGAACAAAGCAATAAATGAATAAATGGATGGATAAGTGAATTAACGAATTACCATCATTTGCAGAGTACTTTTTAGAATACAAAGCTCTTTTTAACAACATTATTTTATTAAAAATTCACAATGATTTTTATAATAAATACTCTGTGAAGTTAGCTTTACAAAGGGTTTAAGAGAGGCAGTATATTAAAGTGGCTGAGAACATCTAGACTGCTGGGGTACAAATCCCATTTTTGTTTTTTATCACATGTATAATTTCTGGTAAATAGCTTCTTTGTACCCCATTTCCTCTTTTGCAAGATGGAGATGATAATATTTCATGGTTTCCTTGTGAAATTTAAATTTAGAATAATGCCTGTTGAGTAGCATATGTTTAATAAATATTAGCTTATAAAGATGATAGGGGTAATATTAGTTGTCTGGAGTAGGATTAGTCTCAAACTTAGAAGTTGCTCCGCAGTAGTTTTCCTTCCATTACATAAAGCTAATAGAAATACAGTCACAAAGGGCTTACTAAATAATTTGCACTATCAGCTCAATGCTCTAATGTAAAAGAGAGATAATGAATGTTTAGTATTTTGCACAGTAACTGGCACATTAGCATTATGCTTATTAGAAATGCATTTAGTTAAATTAAAGACCTAATTATTTCAAGGCTAAAACATTTATATAAATATTGCATGTTGTTAGAGAGACAGTAGCAAGCTGCACACTAGCCAGAGATTTTCTACTTGTCTCTACTGGCTATGGACAGTTCTTTCCAAAGCAGTTTGCTGTATCTCCTTAAAAGCCATTCAACTCAGTTTTCCTTGATATGTCCATATGGTCAATGGTATTTTGCAATGTTACTCTTCTGATGGGGAAACAATTTCAGAGATTGGAGACAACTATGTTGTCTGGCCACAGTTGTTTCTTGCTCCGCTACATTCATCAGTAAGCACAGCAACAGGAGATTGTGCATACAGTAGCACCTGTGTGTTCAAAAGCTTTTATTCCCCTTTACTCAGAGTCTGGAAGCCTGTCCAGCCTCTGTAAGTCATATAGCAGCTTGGTGGGAGGAGAAGAGAAGTCAGGCCAGAAAAATTCATCCCAGACCACACGAAGATAGATTTCTAAATGTGTCACCAGCCTGCAAATGTTCTACCTGAAATGAATACATGTACTACCTATCTAAATAGGTACACAATAGGTACTGAATTGTACAGTACAGCACAACTTTTTATAGTGTCATAAATGTGAATAGTTAGTCCTGCTTATGTTATCATCTCAGATATTCAGCATGATATAACTATCACTGGAACCTGACATTTGGGAAGTTTTTTTTTTTTTTCTATAATAGTCATTGTATCTGTGTGTGCACGTGTATGTGTGTCCTTGTGTGTGTAGTCAAATACGTGGCCACTCAGCTGAACGTGTTGTTTCTGGAGGTTTGCCTCTCTCTCTCTCTCTCTCTCTCTTTGGTGAGCATTTCAAGCTGTTTTTTTTGTTGTTGTTGTTGTTGTTTTTGGTGCTGAGTTATTCTATCTCTTACAGTAAATTCTTTGCAAAGTACTTTTGGATACCTTGTTAATAGTAAATGTATGCATTTAATTTAAATAATAAAAATGGAAGCTCAGTAAGGAAAGGTTTGGAATTTTTTTAAAAATGTGCAAGCAAACATTTTTCTTCTTTAGAATTTGTATCCTCTTGAAATAACTCTGTATTATCTTTGCATTACTCATTCTTCTCTGTGAAAAAAATAATTTATCCAATAAGTCCTTCTACAATATAAAGTCTACCTCAACTACTTAGTCAATATTTTTGAAATTTAGTTACTCCTTGGGCTCTTTTAAATGTCTTTTGGTAAAATAGTTTTAATCATGAGGAAATTGGGTGAACTCATGACTAACACTCTTTAGAGAATAGTCTTAAATGTCTGGCATCATATTTCCCAAGCAGTCTTTCTGCCTCAGAAGATGATTTATTAACCAGAGTTCAGCTGCGTTTTGCTTTTGTTGTCGACGACAAAAGGCATGTTTAAGCATGTTAAATTGGCTTAACATAGTGAACTGAAATGATGGTTTACCGTAGGAGAATTTGCTGCCAATGCATATTTCTTCTTTGTGTTGCATATAAGGAATACTTAATCTGACCTCAAAGAAAAGAAACACATGCTTCCTTAGATAAGGTTCTAGAGATGAATGAGTCTGTCTGCTGTATAGCATGTGTTGGTCAGGGAAAAGGGAGGAAGAAAGAGGGTGGAAAATAAACTGAAAATGAGACTCACCGAAAGCTTGATTCCAAAGGGAAAAAGTGAAATAAAACAGAGAAATGACACATAAAATGAAATGGAAGTGGGGTGAATGAATGGGGAATAAAATAAGCACAGGTATATTGGCAGTCAGCAGTCTCTGTGGGGTGGGTCATATTTGTTATTTAACCCTTAGAAAATGATTCTGGAATGTTAAACAGTCAATGTGCTTCCTCTAATGAATTAGGCTTTCAAAAATAAATAAATAAATTAACTCAATTTGGGGACTATGGTCCATCAATTATATAATTCCAACAGGCATGAACATTACCCAGGTTCTACTTTGGACTCTGTCTATACGAACTGAATGAATTGAATTAAGACTGCAGAGTTGTTGAGACGGTTTGGTGTGATTTATGTAGCTGGAAGCTGAAAGTGGTGGTTTCACTTCATTCAGAGCATTAGGACAGTTTAGTACAGCTGTTCTCAGGTTCCATGACTGCTTTGCCCTTTATGACACTGTCGCATTGTGGGCCTGCTTCTCTTCCTACCCTTTTCCCATTCTCTTCCGTCTCACTCCATTTTCTAAATTGTTTGTATTTTGTTTTGTTAGAAATACTTATACTAGTCTAATCCCCCTTAATTGTCCAACATTACTTGATTTGTTGAGCACTTTACTCTTACTGATTTTTTTGTTTTCAAGATGCTTCACTTACATGTTTTTCTTTTTATCTTTCTGATCACTTTTTCCCCCCTTTCTTCTCTCTCTCTCCTTCTCTAAGTGTTTATAAATCAATGATACTTGGGAAAAGAATGCTCTTTGGTCCAATAAATTTAGAAAATACTGCAAATTATAACCTCTTCTTGAAGATTCATCAGAGTATATGGATTCTTTTCCAAGTCCTAGAAAAATGAAACCTGCTTAGATGCATTTAACTCAGCATCTAGCACTAGTTTAATTCTCTTTTTGGTTTCTTGTTTGTTGCTATGTGTGGTGGGTACTAACATTAATAAAGCACATGTATTTTACAGGGCCTAACTTTTTAGAATTGCACATAGAAATATTAAGCTTGGGAAAGACAGAAAACTTTTCCCAGGCTTAAGTCTCTGTTGTAGATAAAGATTTGTAACACAGCAAAAATGCTGGCTCTAAGGGCAGATGTCCTTGGTGCAGCTAAACCTAATGATGGGAAAATCTTCAGCTGTTTCTTTGAGTTTCTTAGGGAACTAAGTATTGCCATGACAATTATCTTAGTGTTCTTTTTGTAACCACCTGTGTTCTTTTTCTGTAACTTTCTTGCCTGGACAATAAATACTGAGAGAAAACCCTGATTCTAGGTTAGTTTCCAAGAATTCTTCTCCCTTGAAGGATTTATCTGGAATTAACCCTTTTGGAGCCTCTCACTGCTCAGAAGAAATGGCCTTTGAGTATTCCTTTGCGTCTCAGTCACCCTGAGGGAGAGGTGACAGCTATGCTTTAAAGAATTATGTGCTAGCAGATAACTCCAATATCTGTATCATGGGTTCCAGTTTCTTTCTCAAGCATCAATTAAATATTTCCAGTTATCTATTAGGCACACTGGTCTGAATATCATGTTAATATTTTGAATTCAATATTTTCAAATAAAGACTCACCATCTTCTCCCTTAATGAAAACATTTATCGATTGGCTTCAATAAGCCAGGAAAAGCTAGGTACTAAAGATAGAGCAATAAACAGGACATTGTTTCTGTGGTAGAGACAAGTAAACAGAAAATGTGGTGAGGGCTGTGGTAGATGAGAAAAATATGGGAGACTGAAGAGCTAAATTGAGATCAAATTATGAAAAGCATTGACTGTCATTCTATGGAGTTCGGAGTTTTCCTTGATAGCAAATGAAAGCCATTGAAGGGTTTTATGGTAAGCAATGATCTTATTTACATTTTTAAGATCGTTATGACTTCAGAATAAGGTGCATGTTAGAACAAGGTGAGACTGGAGGCTGTGAAATCAGTTGCCACAAGCCAAAGAGGTGGTAACTTTATGGAACTTACCAGAATCTGTCTTATATTATTCTTTGGCATGAGTACTTTGCTATTTTCTCTACTTAGTGTGTGGTCCTTAAAAAAAGTAACTTTACCTTGTTTATTTTTATATACCTTTCCATCCTTAGAACATTTCTTTGCACATAGTAGATGTCTTCTTAATGTCTGTTCAGTGAGTAAATAAATAGGAACTTATTACTGTTTAAAACATTTTGTAGAGCACATTTTCTCAAATGACTGGTAAGCCAAAAGATATAAAAAAGCAGTTAATGAGAATCCGGAGAAATAGGGAATTAGTGATGAGTGAAATATAATCGTAAAGAAAGAAAATAAAATTTGATAATAGAAATTGCCTATTTAGGAGACATATTAGTTCAAAGGAATGGTAATTTAATAAAAAGACTTTCACTTCTAAGTCACAGAACCTCAGCCTTTCCATCACCAGTTCAAGGGTACTTCAAACACCCATGGAAAGATTTGTATTACATTTTTATTCTATTTTTCACAAACTTTTTGAAATACCATTGTGTGTGTGTGTGTGTGTGTGTGTGTGTGTGTGTGTGTAAATGTAATAGCTTACAAAAACCAGAATATTCAGTAAAATCACGTGGGCAGAACATTTACAATTTGGTCCCTGTTTAGTAACTATACCTGAAATGAAACTCAGTCCAGGGTGTAGGAAATGAGTAAATGGGAGCCTTATAATGCTGATGATTCCCTTTCACTCTCGAGGGTTGGGTGAATGTTGGGAACATCCATTAGTTATTGTGTTATTAAATGATACCAGTTAGATTAAGAGTCTAGAACTATTGAGCAATAACTCAGTTTCTGTGAACTTGGAGGTCCTCTTCCATGCTCTCAGCAAAAGTTTAAGAATAGAGCTTAGTATCAATAAAGTTTAGCTTTATTGTGCATTTATCGTGTTCCAGGCTACATGTTATCTCCTAGGAATCATCTCCACCTACCTGTTATCATCCCCAATTTAGAGATCACAGTAGTTAAATAATAGTTAATAACTGGCAAAGTCTAGCTGACTTCAAAGTTTGTCTTAAAATCTGTATTTTATTCTTCCCAGTTTTATTTCAAAGAAGATAAAATGGTTGGCTTTCTTGTGATCTCAGGGTTGCCTGGGAATTTCTCAGTTTGTATAAAAACTACTAAAAAGACATTTACTTCAATTGTGTTTATTAGAAGTTCTGCTGTTCTAGTCAACATGTTAATAAAACTGAAAGCTATGTTTTTTTAGAAAATACTATTTCCTTCGGTTTTAAGTTCACCTAGGTCAAAGATGTTATCTTCCTGACATCAAGAGGAATGGCTAAGACTTGCATAATGAAAGCCCAGGTGTCCTGAAAATTCGTGTTCCAGTAGCAGAGATGCACAAGTTTGGGAATGATTAAAAAAAAAAAAAGGTGAAAATATTGCTATTAGCCATATCACCAAAGTAAATTAAAATATGGACTTAATTAAAACATTAAGTGCAAAAATCTCCAATGATGATAATAGCAAATAGCTAATATTGTTCCCCATGTTTGATATGTACCCTAGACAAAGCCAGAGTTCATGCTTAATGTCTTCACATAGATTTTTAAAATTCTTCTATTTTTAGTTTTTGAAATATGGTGTTGGCCTCTGGATGGATAAAACTGCTAGTGAGCTTGGTTTGGTATACTATGCTCAAAAGGAAACAAACACACTGTTTTAAAATGTCAACAGGGATATATGTAAAGACAGCAAGTGAATTACTCCTGTGAAGAGTAGAGCAGTCAAACAGCCCCAAATCGACTCATTAAAACCAACCTCATCTAGTACTACGACCAGGGCCCTGAGAAAATCTATGGTATCTATTCTGTGGGCAAGAAATAGCTCTGTCATATTTTAAAGGAAAATCATTGGTCCTGTATTTTTTTCAACCTTGAAACACATAATAAAAGTACAGAAAAGAGAAAAGGAAGCTGTTTTGATTACTTTTCCTGAGACAGGGAATGGTGAGGCCTCGACCTAATAGGGAGATTGTTTTGGAAAAGCTATGACTATTTCAATTTCAAAGTAGTGTGAATAGATGCTCAACCTTGTACAGCTTGAATGAAATGCTGCAGAACATCTTGATGCCCAGGGAGCATATACAGAAGACTCAATGAACAAGGCCTTTCAATACAGGTAGCTCATACATTTTCTCTAAAGTTTTCTGCTGAAGCTGAAGGCTGAAGAGAATAAAAATAGACAATTTTCACCTAGTGACATTTACTGACAGCAAAAGTGATTTTATAAATAGAGCTCATTCTGCAAACTATCAGAAAACAGGCCTTTTTCTCTTCACTGGGATATATTTGTATAGGCAGAGGCTATGTTGAATTAATACATAAAGCAAGGACTAAATCTTTTTCTAATACAATCTTGGTCAGAACTGTCCTTTTGTAGAGGTGTTTTAGGAGACTTTACTTCCATGGGTCATAAAATTTTTCACCTTCACCCCATTCAATAAAGTTTTATGATCTTTTTAATAAAGTATCAGGAATTTTTGTTTCCATAACTAGATAAGTAGCTTAAATATCTAAGGAAGCATAACTCATTCACATTAACCTAAAGTTGATCCTTTTTCCTTTGCTGATTGAAGGAGATGAGGTAAGATAAGAGATAACTTCTTGGGTTTCAGAAGTTGAATGGAAGGAGATGATGAGTAGGAAAGAGCATGTGCAGAAAAAGTTCAGCTACTTTAATATGGGGAATTATGTGTTTCTCTAATGCTTGCACAGGCATTTCATTTGGAGAGTCTTGTGCTGAGATCAGGGCCACTGGAATGGATGAGTTGGTGGAAGCACCAAAGTTCAAACTCATTTTGCTTGATGTTCACAGAGGTCAGGCTCTCTTCTTAGAATGGGGACATATTTTAATAATATCAACATTGTAGGAAAAAGTCATGTCAGCTTAATCCCTAGGCAGACTTTTTCCCATTGCAACATCATCAGGTGCTCCCTAAAAAGAAGGGAGGTAATGCTAATAGCCATGTGAGAATGCATGCCCCCACCCCCAGACTCAAAATACAAGTTACTCCATAGGTCACTGAGAAAAACTACTAACTCCCTTGTAATATTCAACTAGAATTTAGTGGAAGAAGAATATTTCTACTCTGTTTTAAGAAACTTGCTAATATCAGATGACCTAAAACAATTTGAGCTTTATTAAGAATATACTAGTCTAATCATTTCATTTTTGTTTTAATATTAAAAAAGAATTTCAAGTACCTTTTAATTTTATATTAAAAGCAATCACAAGAAGGTATGTATGTAAGATTGGCTCCTAATCTTGTTGTATTCAAAAGTAAACATTGATCTTGTTCTACATCATTTGCTTGGCTTACATTTGGAAAAGGTTCTCCATAATTCAGGTAAATTGATACTAAAAAAATTGCACATTTTTAACCTCTTGGTTGCCCTTTGCTGAAGCTTGTTGCTCAGGAGGCTTCCCAGCTGGTGCCTCTGGCTCCATGACAAGGTGTGTCAGGTTCTATCAGTCAGGGAGCTCCACATGACATCACAGATCAGAGAAGACTGAAGACGATGAAAGGCAGTGGTGTCACCTCCCAGTATGCGGTCCCAGCTGGAGAAAGTCTCAGAAACCCTCCAATCTATTATTAAAAGCAACACAAACTGGAGATGGAAAGTTCAGCTTGCTGGTCTTGAGTTTATTTGGTTCAAAATTTTTTCTCAAAAAAAGTTTGAGCACACAAGAGTAACAAAAATCACAAAGTTGGGTCCAGAGATCTTGCTGAGTTTGGCAATAGATTATGGAATTCTCCCACTAACTCAGCTCAGGTTTCATCTCATGGTACCCCTGCTAAACTTTTAGCTTATTTGAACATTATTTTAAAAATATGCTTCAAATTCGTTAGAAAAACCTATCTTCGTTTTCCAACTGATGGTACCATCTACTCTGATATTCCTTCGAACTATACTGCCTTTCATAAACAAATGCTTTTGGTTTCTCATTACTTTATCTTATTATTGGTGCTGAATGTTACGTATGATCTTCACAACAACTTTGTGTTTATGTGACATTATTTCACATAGAGGAAACAGAACTGGTTTGGTTAAGAAGCAGATCCAGAAATAATAAATTTTTGCAATGATGCATTTGCTAACTATTCTGATTTGATCATTACACATTGTATGCATGTGTTGAGATATAACTCTGTATCCCATAAATATGCACAATCATCACGTTTCAATTAAAAAATTTAAAAAAGAAAAGCAGATCCAGATCTAAAGAGAACAGAGATCCAGTTAGTAAAGTTGGTAAAGGAATAAAACTATAGAATGTGAGCATTGAAAGTTTTCTTAGAGATCATCTAATTCCTAAAGTTTACAGACTTAAAATACTATTTCCACAAGATGTTCTGAAAAAAAGTAGTTCTACTATCAAGGAAATATGAGTAGTGATGTGTTCTGTAACCTCATCTGGAGAGGCTCATTGCATTAGTATATTAAAGATCTGAGAATACTCAAAAAAATTCTTAATAAAAGCTTATTTAACTTGTTTATTTATTGTTTCCCCAAGGTGCTATCGTGTGGTGGTGACAACTCAAATAGATTTGGCTCAGAATTCTAACTTTACTATTCATTAACTGTGTGTACTTGTCAAATCAATTTGCAACCCTAAATCTCAATTTCTTCATTAATTATCCCCCAAATGAGGGATAATATTATTTATCACCTAAGGTTGGGGTAAGGATTAAATGGGAAAATGATGAAAGAGCTCTAGCCTTACAGAGCCTCACGAATAATATGTCCTCTTCAAACAGTAACTTAATTATCTACAAGTTACACATGTGATAAAATGTCACAGGCGAAGACAATCCTTGTGGGAGTGGACTGCAACACATAATTTTGAAAGGATATTGCAACAAATTATTAGTGAAAGTAAATGCCACTTTTGTTGCATGGGGTCATTAGAAAAACATGAAGTCTTTTGACTTCTAATATTTTACTCTATCCATCATAGTTTAGTTATTTTTCATAAGTTGTGAATTAGGTTGCATGAAAGAATAACAAGGGTATAGAATTTGATATTGTATCATCTAGGTTCAGATTCTAACCTGCCAGTTCCTAGTGGCCTAAGCTTAGGCTTAATCTTTTGAACCAGTTTTCCTATTTGTGAACTATAGATTAGAATAGTATTCCTCCCCATCTTATGAGTTGTTGAATATAATTAAACTAATGAGAAATTATAATTTATGGAAGGTTATATTTCCAAGTGTTTCACATACATTAAAGTGAGCAACTGTTCATGAAAATGCTGCACAAACCATTATGCTATATGCCAATAGTAGTTAATATTTTCAGTTAATGCTGTAGAGCACCCTATGGTTTCTGAGTAGGTTAACTAAGGATCTGTATGACTTCAATGCCTAGTAATTAAACAGAAGAAGAAAAGAGGACATATTCCGTCCCAAATAATTTTTAAGTCTTAAAGAAGTTTTAAAAATGTGTTCTAATTTCAAATTCCAAACAATTCCAAGATTCTGGGTTTATTTTGCTCCATGCTTTACTGGGGTATCTTTTCCTAGCTCAGACTTTCAGAGCATCTGCTCCTAAGCAATTGTGGATGTAGACTTGTCAGGGCTACATAAAACATCTCTAAATGGGCCCAGTAGAAATTAGAATATGCATTATTATTCTGATTTTTCATATGAGAATACTTCAAAAAGTTCCCAGAAAAATGGAATAAAATATAATACTAATCCTTCCATGAACTCTTCTAAGACCTCTTGTATGAGGAAACTGAAGTTCAAACAGGCCAACCAACAAAGTTGTAGAGCCAGGACACAAACCCAAATTTAAAATTTCGAAGTCTAAGCCACCTTCTACTATGTTTGCAGTATGCAAAAAAAAAAAAAAAAAAAAAAAAAAGATAATTTAACATGATTTCTAGAGCTCAAGTGCTATCTATTTGAGTTAAACTAATTTACTATTTAATATAATCCCTGCGCCTAGACTATGGATTTCAAAAGTTTTATATAAATTATTTTATTTACATAAGTGGTTACCAAAATCACGTGAGGAATATTCAATCTATAAATTTTTTGAAGACAAGAATTATAATATCCCATAGTACCTCTATGGAGATAGAAGGTTAGCTGGTTAAATCTTTGTTCAACTCTGAGGCTACAGTTTCTTCAATATACTTTAGTTTTCAGAGTAATTTTAGGTTTACAGCAAAATTAAGAGGAAGGTACAGAAATGTTCCATATACTCACTGCCTGTGCATATGCATAGCCTCCCACATTATCAACATCCCACAGCACAGTGGTACATTTGTCACAATTGATGGACCTACAGTGACACATCATGACTCAAAGCCGGGTAGGTTACATTAGAGTTCATTCTTGGTCTGTATATTCTATGGGTATAGACAAATGTATAATGACATATATCACCATTATAGAATTATACAGAATAGTTTCACTGCCCTAAAAATCCTCTGTGCTCTGCCTATTCATCCCTTTCTTTTCCCTAAACCCAGCAGCCACAGACCTTTTTGTCTCCATAGTTTTGCCTTTTCCAGAATGTCATATAGTTGGAATCATATGGTGAGTAGCCCTTTCAGATTGCCTTCTTCCATTTAGTAATATGCATATAAGTTTCCTCCATGTTTTTTCATGGCTTGATAGCTCATTTCTTTCTAGTGCTGAATAATAGTCCATTGTCTGGATATACCACAGTTTATTTATCCATTATCTACTGAAAGACATCTCAGTTGCTTTCATGTTTTGGCAATTACCAATGAAACTGCTATAAATAATCATGGGCAGGTTTTTGTGTGGAAATAAGTTTTCAGCTTCTTTGAGTAAATGCCAAGGAATATAACAGCTGTATCAAATGTAAAGAGTATGTTTATTTTGGAAGAAACAGCTAAACTGTCTTCCTAAGTATCTGCACCATTCTCCATCCCTTTACTTTTTTATGTGTTTTATATTTGAGGTGGGATCTTGTTAGTTGATACATTCTGACAATCTCTGTCTTTTTTTTTTTTTTTTTTTTTTTTTTTTTTTTGCTATTTATAAATTTTATTTTGTCGATATACATTGTAGCTGATTAATGCTCCCCATCACCAAAACCTCCCTCCCTTCTCCCTCCCCCCTCCCCCCCAACAATGTCCTTTCTGTTTGCTTGTTGTATCAACTTCAAATAATTGTTGTTGTTATATCTTCTTCCCCCCCCCCCGGTTTGTGTGTGTGTGTGTATGTGTGTGTGTGTGAATTTATATATTAATTTTTAGCTCCCTCCAATAAGTGAGAACATGTGGTATTTCTCTTTCTGTGCCTGACTTGTTTCACTTAATATAATTCTCTCAAGGTCCATCCATGTTGTTGCAAATGGCAGTATTTCATTCGTTTTTATAGCTGAGTAGTATTCCATTGTGTAGATGTACCACATTTTCCGTATCCACTCATCTGATGATGGGCATTTGGGCTGGTTCCAACTCTTGGCTATTGTAAAGAGTGCTGCGATGAACATTGGGGAACAGGTATACCTTCGACTTGATGATTTCCATTCCTCTGGGTATATTCCCAACAGTGGGATGGCTGGGTCGTATGGTAGATCTATTTGCAATTGTTTAAGGAACCTCCATACCATTTTCCATAGAGGCTGCACCATTTTGCAGTCCCACCAACAATGTATGAGAGTTCCTTTTTCTCCGCAGCCTCGCCAGCATTTATCGTTCATAGTCTTTTGGATTTTAGCCATCCTAACTGGGGTTAGATGGTATCTCAATGTGGTTTTGATTTGCATTTCCCGGATGCTGAGTGATGTTGAGCATTTTTTCATATGTCTGTTGGCCATTTGGATATCTTCCTTAGAGAAATGCCTACTTAGCTCTTTTGCCCATTTTTTAATTGGGTTGCTTGTTTTCTTCTTGTAAAGTTGTTTGAGTTCCTTATATATTCTGGATATTAATCCTTTGTCAGATGTATATTTTGCAAATATTTTCTCCCACTCTGTTGGTTGTCTTTTAACTCTTTTAATTGTTACTTTTGCTGTGCAGAAGCTTTTTAGTTTGATATAATCCCATTTGTTTATTTTTCCTTTGGTTGCCCGTGCTTTTGGGGTCGTATTCATGAAGTCTGTGCCCAGTCCTATTTCCTGAAGTGTTTCCCCTATGTTTTCTTTAAGAAGTTTTATTGTCTCAGGGTGTATATTTAAATCCTTAATCCATTTTGAGTTGATTTTAGTATACGGTGAGAGGTATGGATCTAGTTTCATTCTCCTGCATATCGATATCCAGTTTTCCCAGCACCACTTGCTGAAGAGGCAGTCCCTTCCCCAGTGAATAGGCTTGGTGCCTTTGTCAAAGATCAGATGGCAGTAAGTGTGTGGGTTGATTTCTGGATTCTCTATTCTATTCCATTGGTCAGTGTGTCTGTTTTTATGCCAGTACCATACTGTTTTGGTTATTATAGCTTTGTAGTATAGCTTAAAGTCAGGTAGTGTTATGCCTCCAGCTTTATTTTTTTTGCTGAGCATTGCTTTGGCTATTCGTGGTCTTTTATTGTTCCATATAAATGTCTGAATAGTTTTTTCCATTTCTGAGAAAAATGTCTTTGGAATTTTGATGGGGATTGCATTGAATTTGTATATCACTTTGGGTAGTATGGACATTTTCACTATGTTGATTCTTCCAATCCAAGAGCATGGAATATCTTTCCATCTTCTTGTATCCTCTCTAATTTCTCTCAGCAGTGGTTTGTAGTTCTCATTATAGAGATTTTTCACCTCCTTGGTTAACTCAATTCCTAAGTATTTTATTTTTTTGGTGGCTATTGTAAATGGGCAGGCTTTCTTGATTTCTCCTTCTGCATGTTCACTATTGGAGAAAATAAATGCTACTGATTTTTGTGTGTTGATTTTGTATCCTGCTACTGTGCTAAAATCATTTATCAATTCCAACAGTTTTTTTGTAGAGGTTTTAGGCTGTTCGATATATAGGATCATGTCATCTGCAAACAGGGACAGTTTGACTTCATCTTTTCCAATCTGGATGCCCTTTATTTCCTTCTCTTCTCTGATTGCTCTGGCTAGTACTTCCAACACTATGTTGAATAGGAGTGGTGAGAGTGGGCATCCTTGTCTAGTGCCTGTTCTTAAAGGAAAAGCTTTCAGCTTTTCCCCATTCAGGATGATATTGGCAGTGGGTTTGGCATATATGGCTTTAATTATGTTGAGATACTTTCCCTCTATACCTAACTTATAGAGGGTCTTTGTCATGAATGAGTGCTGAACTTTATCAAATGCTTTTTCAGCATCTATAGAGATGATCATATGGTCCTTGTGTTTGAGTTTATTAATATGGTGTATCACATTTATTGATTTGCGTATGTTGAACCAACCTTGCATCCCTGGGATGAATCCCACTTGATCGTGATAAATAATTTTTCGTATGTGCTGCTGTATTCTGTTTGCTAGTATTTTAGTGAGGATTTTTGCATCTATATTCATCAAGGATATCGGCCTGTAGTTTTCTTTTTTGGTTATATCTTTACCTGGTTTTGGTATCAGGATGATGTTTGCTTCATAGAATGAGTTTGGGAGATTTGCGTCCGTTTCAATCTTTTGGAATAGTTTGTAAAGAATCGGTGTCAATTCCTGTTTGAATGTTTGGTAAAATTCTGCTGTGAATCCATCTGGTCCTGGGCTTTTCTTTGTTGGGAGCCTTCTGATAACAGCTTCAATCTCCTTTATTGTTATTGGTCTGTTCAAATTTTCTACGTCTTCACGGTTCAGTTTTGGGAGCTTGTGTGTGTCCAGAAATTTATCCATTTCCTCCAGATTTTCAAATTTGTTGGCGTATAGTTGTTTATAGTAGTCTCGAATGATTCCTTGTATTTCAGATGAATCAGTTGTAATATCACCTTTTTCATTTCTAATTTTTGTTATTTGAGTCTTCTCTCTTCTTTTTTTTGTTAGCCAAGCTAATGGTTTGTCCATTTTCTTTATCTTTTCAAAAAACCAACTTTTTGATTCGTTGATCTTTTGAATTGTTTTTTGGTTTTCAATTTCATTCAGTTCTGCTCTGATCTTAATGATTTCTTTCCGTCTGCTAACTTTAGGATTGGATTGTTCTTGTTTTTCTAGTTCTTTAAGGTGAAGTGTTAGGTTGTTCACTTGCCATCTTTCCATTCTTCTGAAGTGAGCATTTAATGCAATAAATTTTCCCCTCAATACTGCTTTTGCAGTATCCCACAGGTTTTGGTATGATGTATCATTGTTTTCATTAGTTTCAATAAACTTTTTGATTTCCTGCTTGATTTCTTCTTGGACCCATATGTCATTAAGTAGAATGCTGTTTAATTTCCATGTGTTTGTATAGTTTCCAGAGTTTTGTTTGTTATTAATTTCTAGTTTTAATCCATTGTGGTCTGAGAAGATACATGGGATAATTCCAATTTTTTTGAATTTATTGAGACTTGATTTGTGACCTAATATGTGATCTATCCTGGAGAATGATCCATGTGCTGATGAGAAGAATGAATATTCTGAGGTTGTTGGGTGGAATGTTCTGTAGATATCTGCCAATTCCAATTGGTCTAGAGTCTTGTTTAGATCTTGTGTTTCTCTACTGATTCTTTGCCTAGATGATCTGTCTAATATTGACAGTGGAGTGTTCAGGTCCCCTGCTATTATGGTATTAGTGTCTATTTCCTTCTTTAGGTCTAATAGAGTTTGTTTTATAAATCTGGCTGCTCCAACATTGGGTGCGTACATATTTATGATTGTTATGTCTTCTTGATGGATCAGTCCTTTTATCATTAAGTAGTGTCCCTCATTGTCTCTTTTTATGGTTTTTAGTTTAAAGTCTATTTTGTCAGATATAAGAATAGCCACTCCAGCTCGTTTTTCTTTTCTGTTTGCATGGTAAATCTTTTTCCATCCTTTCACTCTTAGTCTGTGTGAATCTTTATGGGTGAGGTGGGTCTCTTGTAGGCAGCATATAGTTGGGTCCTGCTTTTTGATCCAGTCAGCCAGTCTGTGTCTTTTAATTGGGGAATTTAAGCCTTTAACATTAAGAGTTGTTATTGAAAGGTGTTGATTTATTCCTAGCATTTTATTGGTTGTTTGGTTGTCTTAGGTGTCTTTTGTTCCTTGCTTTCTGATTTACTGTTTGGTTTCTTTGTTTGTTGGTTCCTTAGGTTGTAGATAGTGTTTTTGTTAGCTTGTTTTCTCTTCATGAATGCCATTTTTATTGTACTAGCGGGTTTTGATTTTTCTTGGGTTTTTATGGCAGTGGTAGTTATTTTTCAGGAACCAAACCCAGTACTCCCTTGAGGATTTCTTGTAAGGGTGGTCTTGTGGTAGTGAACTCCCGCAGTTTTTGTTTGTCTGAGAAATATACTATTTGCCCCTCATTTCGGAAGGATAGCCTTGCAGGGTAGAGTATTCTTGGCTGGCAATCTTTGTCTTTTAGTATTTTGAAAATATCATCCCATTCCTTTCTAGCTTTTAGGGTTTGTGATGAAAAGTCTGATGTTAACCTGATTGGGGCTCCCTTATAGGTGATTTGACGCTTCTCTCTTGCAGCTTTTAAGATTCTCTCTTTGTCTCTGAGTGTTGCCAATTTGACTATGACATGTCTTGGAGAAGGCCTTTTTGGGTTGAATACGTTTGGAGATCGTTGAGCTTCCTGGATCTGAAGATCAGTGATTTTTCCTATACCTGGGAAGTTTTCTGCCACTATTTTGTTGAATATGTTTTCAATGGAATCTCCATTTTCCTCCCCTTCTGGAATACCCATAACTCGGATATTTGAGCGCTTGAGGTTGTCTGATATCTCTCTCAGATTTTCTTCCATGTCCATGATTCTTTTTTCTTTCTTTTTGTCTGCTTGTGTTATTTCAAACAGCCCATCTTCAAGTTCAGAGGTTCTCTCTTCAACTTCGACAAGCCTGCTGGTTAAACTCTCCGTTGTGTTTTTTATTTCGCTGAATAACTTCTTCAGTTCAGCAAGTTCTGCTACATTTTTTTTCAGGACATTGATTTCCTTGTATATTTCCTCTTTCAGATCCTGTATACTTTTCCTCATTTCATCATGATGTCTAGCTGAGTTTTCTTGTATCTCATTCAGTTTCCTTAGAATTATCACTCGAAATTCCTTGTCAGTTATTTCAAGGGCTTCTTGTTCTATAGGATCTAGAGTATGAGATTTATTAACTTTTGGTGGTGTACTTTCTTGATTTTTTGTATTTCTGGTGTCTTTTTTTTGGTGTTTATTCATTGTGGCAGGGGGTTTCACAGTCCACCGGTTTAAGACTAATGACTAACTAGGATGTTGCTGTGGTTGACAATTTGGTATGGCTCCCGCCGTGACTGCTCAGTTGGCCTCTAGTGTCTTGTGTGTGTGGTTGCCTCGGGTCTTGGGCTTCTCCGGGGAGCCACCTTTCTGGCCAGCTTGTACTCTGCTGGGCTGGTGGATCACGTACCACAGGGTGTGTGATCTCTGTTGAGCTTTCACTTTCTGTACAGGACTTCTCCCCGTTCCGTGTGCTCTGGCCCAGGCTGTTAGATCGTGCAGTTGCGACCCCACCGGGTGTGTGGTTCCTGTCGAGTCTCTGCCTCCCTGGCCGCACGTCTCCCCCCTCTGTGCACACTGTGCTGGGCTGGGGCGTGTCTTCTGCACCCCTCGTCTATCAGCTGGGCCTTCAAGACCCTGCTCAGCACCGCCTCACCCAGGAAGTCTACCAGGTTTCTGCTAGGCACAGACGACCGGTCTCTCTGGGTGCCTTTGTAGCACTGTGTAGATCTTTCTCGGGTCTTGTTCACCTTTGTATCCCCCCGGTATAAACCGAGTCTAGTGCCCGCCTGCAGCCTGCTCTCCGGCAGGTTCAAGCGGACCTGGGAACTCTCCTACCACACTATTCCCAACCAGAAATTCGTTAGGCTTTTTTCCAAACTGGTGGTCGCAGAGATGGTATCTGCCTCCCAGTAACAGGAAGTTTACCGGGGCGGAGTCCAGGGTGTGGTGGAGTGACAGTCGGCCCGCCCGTACTTCCTAGCCCTCCCAAGACTGGTCGGGACGCCCCACACCCCCAGCCCTGCCAGAGAACCGCGGAGGGAGTGGGAGAGGAGGTCGGCCCGCAGGGTCCGGAAAGCCCCGCGCCAGGCCAAGCAAATGGGCTCAGTGATGGCCAAGCAGGGCGGAGCTGCCCGCACCTGGGAAAATGGAGGCAGCACCGTGGCAGTGAGTGGCCTGGTGGTGCAGGCGGAAGCCGCGTGGGCATCCACCCCCCCGAACAGAGCTGTGCCAGGGATCACTCACAGTGCTGTGCCAGGTCGGGCGCTCGCTCTGTCTCTGGTTTGTTGCCTTCCGTGTTCTCGGCGCTGCCGCCTCGGGCTGTTCAGTCGCGGCGCCGCTCGGGCGCTCCCAGGAATCTTCTTTAATGCCGGCCTGAAACCTCGAATCCTGAATAGGGCAGCTGGCCGCCTTCTTCAGCGCGGCCCCGGTCTCCGGGATCCTGGCTGCATCCACAGCAGCCCTGGCGCCGTGTTCCCTGTTTCAAGACTCACTTTTGCAGCTAAGAATCAGTTCTTTTCCTGCTCCACACTTCAAAGCTGTTGCCTGTAAATGAGGCAGCCTCTCCTGCCGGGGGCAAAGTGGCGTTGAGCCCCCACGACCGGCCAGCAGCAGCAGTCCTCCCTTAAGAGATGGCCAGAGGAAGGTCCACAAGTTTCCCGGCTGCCTGAGGCCCAGTGGCCACCTTTTCCACCTCAGCTACTCCGCGCCAGCCGCCGCAGCCGCCGCCATCTTGAAACCGAAGACAACAATCTCTGTCTTTTAACTGGTGCATTTAAACTACTGACATTCAAAGTGATTATTGATATAGTTTGATCAACATCTACCATATTTGTTACTGTTTTCTGTTTGTTGCTCATGTTCTTTGTTTCTGTTTTTGTCTTCCACTTTTTTTTTTATACCTGTTCTGGTTAAATTTGAGCATTTTATATGTATCCGTTTTCTCTCCTCTCTTATCACATCAGTTATACTTTTTTTTTCTTTATAGTAATTTCCTTAGAGTTTGCAAAATACATTTACAACGAGTTCAAGTCCACTTTCAAATAACACAATACCACTTCACAGGTAATGCAAGTAAGTACCTTATATAACAAAATAATGCTAATTTCTCCCTCCTTTGTATCATTGCTGTCATTAATTTTACTTATTCATAAGCATACATAAGCCTATATATACATAAGCATACATAGTTGAATGCATTATTACTATCATTATTTTGAACAAACTTTTAACGGTTAGATCAATTAAGAATAAGAAACATAAAAGTTTTTATCTTCGCTTACTTCTTCTCCAATGTACTTTCTTTAAGTGAGTTTTTGACCTGTATAATTTTCTTTCTCTCTAAAGAGCTTCTTTACCGTATCTTGCAAAGCAAGTCTACTGACAACTCCCTCAATTTTTGCTTGTCTGAGAAAGTTTTTATTTCTCCATCATTTTTGAAGGATAATTTTGCAGAGTGCAGAATTCTAGTTTGGTAGGCTTTTTCTCTCAACACTTTAAATATTTCACTCCACCCTCTTCTTGCTTGTGTGGTTTCTGAGAAATTGAATAGAATTCTTTTCTACAGATAAGCTGTTTTTTTATCTCCTGCTTCTTTTAGGATTTTTTCTTTACTTTTGATTTTCTGTAGTTTGAAAATGATATGCCTAGGTACAGCTTTTTGACATTTATCTTGCCTGGTGGTTTCTGAGCTTCCTGGTTCTGTGGTTTGTTGTCAGACATCAATTTGGAGGAAATTCTCAGTCATTATTGCTTAAAATAGTTCTCCTGTTCCTTTCTCTCTTCTCCTTCTGGTATTTGCATTATGTGTATGTTATACCTTTTGTAGTTGTCCCATATTTCTTAGATATTCTACTTTTTTTAGTTTTGGAGATTTCCATTGAGATATCCTCAAGCTAAGCGATTCTTTCCTGAGCCATTTCCAGTCTGCTAATAAGCCCATCAAAGGCAATCTTAATTTCTGATACAGTGTTTTTGATCCCCAACGTATTTTTTTTTTGTTCTTTCTTAGAATTTTTCTCTCTCTGCCTACATTGCCCATCTCTTCTTGCATTTTGTTTGCTTTATTCATTAGAGTTACTAGCATATTAATTGCAGTTTTAAAAAATAATTCCAACATTACTGACATATCTGAGCCTGGTTGTGATGCTTGCTCCATCTCTTCAACCTGTATTTTTTGCCTTGTAGTATACCTTGTAATTTTTTTTTTTTTTTTTGGATATCCAGGCACGATGTACAGAGTAAAATGAACTGATGTAAATAGTAATGTGGTAATAAGGTGCAGGGGAGAAGGGAAGTGTTCTGCAGTTCTGAAGAAGTTCTTCTCAGGTATTTTTCCCCCTCCTTAGGTGGGACAGGATGGTTAGAAGATTCTGTAGTTGAGTATTTCCTTTCCCCAGGTAGGATAGGCTCTGATAAAATCCCAACAGGTTAGGTTTTGGTTAAATAGTTTCTCTTGAGGGCAGACCTTGTTAAGAAGAATGAAATGCTTTGGCAATTTTCAAAATATATATATATTTTTCCCTCCACTGCTGGAAGAACCAGGGGATTTTTCTGCAGTATTCACCGTGAGAACCTGCTAGAACTCCAGGAAGTAAAACTCACAAGAGTACGGGGCCCCTCCAGTGGCTGCGTCTACCTGGAGTTCTGAGCTCTCAGACGTGTCCTCCCTGGGCCTCCAGCCATTTGTCAATTCTAGTCTAGGTTTTCCTACCTGGCATCAGTTCCCCTGGAGGTTTCTGCTTGTGGCTTTCTGCTCTTAGGACTTCTAAATTATTAGGGAAGTCTAAAATAATGATTCATTGATTGACTGATAGAACTGGTTCCTCTCACGAATACTCCTAAAAAATAACTATTTCTGGAATGATGCCTAGATAAACACACAAATAAGCCAAGGCTTGTTTGGTTTGCAATTTATTTTTATTTCTTGTTTCATATCACTTCCCTTAACTCTCTCTTGTTTTTGATTATTCATTGTCTCTCACCCTGCATATGAGTTTCAGAAGGGTCATTGTCATCTTGTCACATGCTGAAGAGCTGTTTCCCTTGAGTTCTCTGGCACCTGCAACCCGCAGCACAACACTGATTCAGATTAGCTCTGGGTCAGTTGTGCTGCAAGGAGAGGGTTTTAACCCTTTGTAGACCTGATGTCTTTCTTGGAGTGAGTCTGAGGAAAACCTATTCAAGAATTCCTCTTTCCCTGACGTTTCCAGCTCGCTCCCTGCCCTCTCCTGAGCAGGCCCTATTTTCTCCCCTCAGCCTGCAAGCTTCTGTTTTCTGCCTGGCTGCGCTCACCGCCTTCCTATGGCACCTCAGGGAATTGCCCTCTTATTACCACAATTACAATCTGTACACATTTCATTAAACTAATATCGCTTTGCACAGGCTTTCTCCGCAGAACTGCACAGCTGGAGGCCCATTTCTTTTCCTCAGCTTAAACACTTTGACAGGTTAAGAAAGCTATTATGGCTGAATAACAGGTGTTGCAAAACAATGTGCAGTTGATGTTTAAATGAGAGAGCTTCTTTATTGACTGCCTTTATTGCAGCTAAGGCTCTCCTTTTTCATGATGACTGGATTTTTATTGTTTTTACTGCTTTTTAAAGTGTATTCTGTTGTTTCAGAATAGGTCCAAAGCGACTGTGTGAGGTTATTTGCTATTCTGCTGTCCTTTCCTTTTATTATTATTATTATTATTTGTGCTTCCTGCTTTCCTTTTCAGGTGAAGAATAGTTGCAGAAATAGAAGGATTTTATTGGGTCTCTCTCTCTCTCTCTTCTAATAGAAGCACCCACTTCATAAACAATTCCCAGAGGGCCTCTAAGGGGATCCTTCTCCATTATTTGACTCTGTTTATATTGTCTACCTCAGTCCACTCATCTACCTTTCAGTGGCCCAATGAATTGGCTCCCAAATGAGAAACAGTAAAATACAAATGGACGAATGATTTGCTGTTAGAGTTTCTTTATCTGACTGGTGCTACTGCATCCTTTGTTCAGATCTTCACTGCACAGAACATACACACTGAGGCACAATTTTTGGAATTTATCCTTTATCTCTTGGTGTTTTGTTTATATTTCCTTACGTTCATCAATGTTAAGCAAGTCTTTATTTCTTTTCTCTGTTTCCTCACAGAATATCATGCTCAGCAGGATATAGTCTGTTTTATTATTTCAATAAGATGACTTTTGCTGAAGAGACAGTCAAGTGTTAAAATACCATTTTTCAAAGGCAAGTGCTCAGTGAGAGAGAACATACGATTACGAAAGCATAGAAATGGATGAAAATAAAATAGGGCTTTGAAATATTTAGATTTGTGCCTTTAAAGTATTTAGGGTAGTGCTTTGCATATTGTAGGCACTCAAAAATTCTTATTAACTGGACTATAAGCCATGACATTCTTTTTTAAAAGCAAAATTTATATTTCACGTTCACTTACATTTTATGGTAACAAAAAGCAGGAAGAAAAAAAAAAAGAACGGAAAAGAAAAACCTCATAGTCTTCTTTAGCTGAATATTTTCAATTCTCTTACTTTATTCAAAATTGTTATCATTATAATCACTTCCTATTCATTTTTGTGAGTCCAACTGAAGTCATTTCTGTGATGAGTTGAGATACATGTTTTACTCAACCTATATATATTGCCAACTAGGACTGAGACAGTGCCAATTTCTCTGTATGTCCTCACTGTCTAGAGCATTTCTTAGTACAAAGTTAGTGCTCCATAAAGGATTGTTGAAAGAATTAACCTAAGTTCCTTTGGAGATAAGGAATTCTTCACCTAGATTTCAAATGATTTAAAGACCTCTTCAAATTCTAAGTACAATTTTGTGTATATGTACAGAAGTTGGGGCAGTGAGAATTCTTGGTTTTTATTTGATTCTCAAAGGAATCTGTTACTCCAAAAAATTTGTAAACCCTTACTTTAGAAAGACTTAGTGCTTTGAATAATAATTTAATAGACATTTGATAAATAAAGGAATTTTTTATTGAGCCAATAGCCAAGAGCTATTTTTCCATTATAATGTTATGATTAGGTGGACCTGGAGCTTAGGAAACTAGGTAAGCTTTACTTGATCTTATAAAAATATGCTCTTAAATTGCTTGTTTCTCTCCAGAGCAAGAAATTGTGATCCCCAACCTACAATTGTGAGACAGATGTATATTTTTAATAATAATGCTCAAACTTGTACTGTCCATAAGCTTTCTTTTTTTGTTGATGTTTTATTTATTTATTTAACATTTATTTGTACATATCTGTGGTGTATAGGATGTTGTATCAATATATGCATATATTGCACAATTATTCATTTAGGGTAGATAGCATAATTTTGTACCCATTAGTCCACCATTTTTGCTCCTCTGGTAACTATTATACTATTCCCTACTTCTATGAGAGCCACCTTTTTTTTTTTTTCAATTAACATGATGGTTTCCAATTCCATCCATGTTGCTACAAATGATAGAGTATCTTTTTTTTTTTTGTAATAGCTGAGTAGTATTCCATTGCGTATATGTACCACAGCTTTTAAGCTATTCATAGTTTTAAAAATGCTCTCTCATTTAAGAGTCTACCAAAATCCCACTGGACTACTGATTTACCAATATTCCTAAGGACAAGAGAGGCCAGTTCTATTTTTAGGGATTTCCAAATACAGTGTGCATCTAAATCCCTGTGATTTCTAACTCAATTTTTATTTTTATTTTTTTAAAGTTAGGAACCTTACATTTATGAGGCACATTTCTTCTAAGAATTTCAATAAACTCCATGATGTTTCTACAATCTTTGTAGAGCCAGGACTGTTATTCTCCTCACTTAACAGGCAAGGAAGCTAAAATGTAGATATTGCTCAACAATATTTCTCATGGCTATTTGGACAGTTAGTGGAGATGAAAATCAAAATATTAACCCTGGAATTTAGTTGGTTGTTTGCTTCTAAATAATAAATATACAAAAAATATTTTTAAAATAACTGTGTGTGTGTGTGTGTGTGTGTGTGTGTGTGTGTGTGTGTGTGTGTGCACGTGTATACACATATATATATACAGCTTTAGGAATATCTTTGTAAAAATCTAGTATATATTTCTCTTTCTGCTTTGAAACAAAGAAACAAATTTATCTTAGGGAATTGGTTTTAAAATGAAAGAAAAATATTTTTGTAAAACAAAGTTAAATAAAATGTTGCAAATGTCTATTAATATATTAAGATATAGTAAAATAGTTTATAATGCGGTAGTTTTTGAAAATTCATTATAATAGTTTTTTAAAATCATATGCTCTCTTCAGATAATTCCATATATGTCGGTCATGAAGATGCATGACTCTTCAGAAAGAGGTTTTGTTTTATGTAAGATGACTATCAGCTTGAGAGGATTTCGATTCTTTAAGTTTCAATTATGTTAATTAAATGCTTTTGCATGACATGGATAGCATTTATCAGGTTTATAGTTTGGGCCATTTTGAAATTTTGCATTTTTAGATATTTATGTGAAAGAGTACGAAAAAGTTAAATTCTGTTTTGCCTCTGTATATTCCTCCCTTTTGAATATTGTTACAAGGTATGACTATGTTTGAACAGATTCTCTGATTCAGCCTGTTGAAAATAACAGAATCAGTTGCCTATAACAGTTCTGTCAATTAGATTGTATCTGTGCTGTCTTTCTATTGTCCTGGAAATTCATCTTCTTGAAAGCATTTGTGTTATTGAAAGCAACGAAGCCTGGTAATGTTGCCCATTACCTTTACTTCATTTACATTTATGTCCAATATTTCCCCCCCAGTTCCGTTCTCTCCCCTGAAGTCCCCATCAGTCCACTGCATCTCATCAAGCACCATCTCAGCCACACAGAAACAGCCTGCTGTGTGAAAATGAACTGGGTACAAAACACAGGTTCCCAGGAGTCTGGAGCTCCCAAGCTTGTTTCTTAAGCCAGCAGCAGCTGGGATGACCCAGATCCAGGAACTGTTTCCCTTTCTCTGTGTTTTGTCATTTCCAGGAATGACCATTGTTGCATTACCACTAGGATTTGAAAACACAGCATGATCCCTGTGGGTGGTACAATTTCCTCTGCTGGAAGAATGAGGGCACAATGGGAAACCCAAAGCTTCAAAGAGCAAGAGGGTGAGTGTAGCAAAGCAGAAAATATTTGCACAGTATTCCATGGTGCCAGCAAGTATTCCTTCTTTTGTGTGTATGGGAACAGTATGAGAATCACACACTCACCTGCCTGGTTGTGGGCAACAGGCACCAAGAGTTAATGCAGTTTCCAAATACAATATGGGAAGCTGGATAATTTATGCAGCCTGGGGTCAAATCTAAGCAGAAAAGAAAATGTCATGAAGAAAGAAAATAATCTATGACTCGTTCAATAATGGGATTCATTTTCTATCCAGTAAATGCTAAACAAACAAACAAACAAAACAGTCCCTAGTCATAGAATGAAAATAAATAATTTGGGAGGGGGGGGTGGCTTCTGTTGAAAAAATGACTTTATCTATAGCTATTAGTAAAGATCTCTGAAAGGTTTTCTTTATCTAAAGCAGTGGTTCTTAAACTCGGGTGTATATTAAAATTACCTAGGAACTTGGTGAAACTACACAGACTTAAGTCCTATCCTGCACCAATGAGCCTGCACCTCTGTATTCCCTATCACCAGATTTCCAGGTGATTCTACTACACATCCGAGTTTGAGAACCACTGATCCAAACCATGAGGGAAACAACCAAAACATTTCAAGGCTACACACTGATTTATTTTTTAATTTTTTTGTACCATTTTAAGTTATACAATTTAATGATAACTTTAGGGTCGTTTTTGACTCTTCCTTTTATATCCCACAACCAATACATCCTCTTGTCTCTCTCTTTTTATTTTATTTTATTGTAAATTGATAAATTATTATTGTATATGTTTATGGGGTACAAAGTGGTGTTAAAATATATGTATACAATGTGGAATGATTAAATCAAACTAATTAACATAGCTATTACCTCAAATACTTACCATTTTTTATGGTGAGAACATTTCAAATTTATTCTCTTAGTAATTTTTAAATATACTCATTGTTTTTAACTAGAGTCACCATACGGTGCAATAGATTACAAAACAACATATTTCTTATGTTTAACTGAAATTTTGAATCTTTGAATAACATCTTCCCATTCCCCCCTCCTCCACCGCAAACTCTGGTAACCACAATTCTAATCTCTGCTTCTGAGTTTGATTGTTTTAGATTTCACCTGTAAGTGGAGGTATGCAGTATCTCTTTTTCTGTGCCTGGCTTTTTTTCACTTAGGATTTTGTTCTCCAGGTTCATCCATGTTGTTGCAAACGACAGAATCTTCTTCTTCTTCTTTTTTTTTTTTAAGGCTGCATTGTATTCCATTGTGTATATATATCACATTTTCCTTATCTATTTATTTATTCATGGGCTCTAATGTTGATTGTATAACCTAGCAGCCTGGATGTTGTGAATAGTGTTGCAATGAACATGGGAGTACAGGCATCTCTTTGACATACTGATCTCAATTCCTTTGGATATATAACCAGAAGTGGGATTGATGGATCATATATTAACTCTATTTTTAGTTTTCTGAGGAGCTTCCATATAGTTTTCCATAATAGTTGTACTAACTTACACTTCCACCAACAGTCTATAAGAGTAGACTATTGTAGACTGTTGGTGGAAGTGTAAATTAGTACAACTATTATGGAAAACTTTTCACCACCTTGTAATACTTGTTATCTTTCATTTTGTTGATAATAGCCATTCTGACAGGTGTGAGGTGATATCTCATTGTGGTTTTAATTTGCATTTTCCTGATAATTAGTGATGTTGAGCATTTTTTCATAGTCTGTTGGCCATTTGTGTGTCTTTTTTTGAGAAATATCTACTATAGTCCTTTGCCCATTTTTTAATCAGTTTGTTTTCTTGCTGTTGAGTCAAAGCTTGCTGTATATTTTGGATATTAACCCCTTAGATGTATGGTTTACAAATATTTTCTTCCATTTTGTGGGTTGTCTCTTCACTCTGTTAATTTTTCCTTGGCTGTGCAGTAGCTTTTAGGTTTGATGTAACCCAATTTATCTATTTTTGCTTTTATTACTTAAGCTTTTGGGGTGAAATCCCCCCAAAATTATTGTTCACACCAATGTTGTGTGGTTTTTCCCCTATGTTTTCTTCAGCAGTTTTATAGTTTCAGGTATTACATTTAAGTCTTAATCCATTTTGACTTGATTTTTATATATGGTATGAAATAAGAGAACAATTTTATTCTTCTGCATGTGAATATTCATTTTTCCCAACACTCTCTATTGAAGAGACAGTCTTTTTCCTGTTGTGTATTCTTGATAACTTTGTTAAAAGTCAACTCACTATGAATGTGTGGGTTTATTTCTGGGCTCTCTATATTCTATTACCTTGGTTGATTTTTCTATTTTTATATCAGTACCATGCTGTTTTAATTACCATAGCTTTGTAATGTACTTTGAAATCAGATAGTGTGATGCCTCCAGCCTTGTTCTTTTTGCTCAAGATTGCTTTGGCTATTCAGGGATTTTTGTGGTTCCATATGAATTTTAGGAATTTTTTTTCTATTTTTGTGAAAAAATGACATTAGAATTTTGATAGGGATTGCATCGAATCTGTAGGTTGCTTTGGGTAGTATGAACATTTTAACAATTTTAATTATTCCAATCCATGAACACAGAATATCTTTTTATTTATTTGTGACTTCTTTAATTTCTTTCATTAATGTTTTCAGTGAACAGATCTTTCACCTCCTTGGTTAAATTTATTCCTAAGTACTATGTTTTTATTTTTTGTAGCTATTACAAATGGGATTGTTTTCTTGATTTCTTTTTTGGATAGTTTGTTGTTAGTAGTGTATAGAAACACTACTAACTTTATATATTCATTTTTTGCATCCTGCAACTTTACTGTAGTTATTATTTCTAACTGATTTTTGGACTTTGCTAAAGGGCCTGGCCTGGGCTGAAGCCCTGTTACCTGTTTCAAGGTGGTGCTAACCAAGATACTCATCTATTTTTTTTTTTTTGTCTTTTTGTGACCAGCCGCACTGAGCTCAGCCAGTGAGCAGCGCACCGGCCATCCTTATATAGGATCCGAACCCGCGGGCAGGAGCACTGCTGCGCTCCCAGCACCGCACTCTCCCAAGTGCGCCACGGGCCGGCCCCTAACTGATTTTTGATGGAGTTTTTAGGGTTATCTATATATAAAATCATGTCATCCACAAATAGTGATGTTTTCACTTTTTCTTTTCCTATTTGGATGCCTTTTATTTCTTTCTTTTGTCTAATTGCTCTGACTAGGACTTCCAGTAATATGTTGAATACAAGTGACAAGAGGTAGCATCCTTTTCTTGTTCCTGTTGTTAGAATAAAAGGTTTCAAATTTTCACTGTTGAGTATAATGTTAACTGTGGGCTTGCCGTATATGGCCTTTATTAGGTTAAGGTACATTGCTTCTACTCCTAATTTTTTGAGAGTTCCAAGATATAAGAATTTTGAATTTTGTCAAATGCTTTTTCTGCATCTAAAGAGATGATCAAATAATTTTTGTACTTTATTCTGTGAAGTGATATATCCCATTTATTGAGTTGCGTATGTTGAAATATCCTTGCATTCCAGTAACAAATCCTAAATGATCATGCTGAATGATTTTTTAATGTGCTGTTGGATTTGAATTTCTAGTATTTTGTTGAGGATTTAGCTCTTTCTTTGAAATAGAACCCAAATCTGACTACTTTTCACCACCTTCACCACCATCCCATTTAAAGTTACCATTACTTCTCATAAAGGCTATCACAATAGGACAGTTTATTTTATTCCACCCTTGCCACTCCTCACCCCAAGTCATTCCTCCATATGGCAACCTGAGTGATCCTGCTAACACTTAAGACTATGCTACCCCCCTTCTAAAAATCCCATGTGGCTGTAATGAAATTCAGAATTAACTCCTGTGAGTTCTGCACCCCATTACCTACCCCCACAATTTAGTTTTCTAACTTTTCTCACCACCGTCCTTACTGTTCTTTGCACATCCCATTCTTGATACTATCTTGGAATGCCTATCCTGGCATGTTCCTTTGCTTGGGTCACTCTCTCTCCAGGTAACTACCTCAGTCACTAGCTTGCTTCCTTCAGACTCCTACACAGCTGGCTCCTTGTCAGAGAGAACTTCTTGGGCACCGTTTGTAGAATATAACCCTACACCATACTAATACAATTGTGAGTGTGTGTGAGTGTGTGTGTGAACACTTGCTGTCACCTATCATGTATTTATTTGCCTCTTTACCCTTAATAGAGTGTGATTTTCATAAAGCTAAGACTTAATCCTTTTTGTTCTGAGTGGCAGTGCATTATTATTATTCAATAAGGCTCTGATAAATAAATAAATGTATGATTTCTCCTCAGGCATCCCAAATCACTAATTCTACAGTCTTCCTTATAATTAAGTAAAATTTATGAGTGTCATTTCATACACTAGAAAATAAAGGTGCAGACCTATCTATTTATTTGGGGGCATTTACCCAACTATTGTAGAACATTCTTTACCTCTGCCTGCCCTGGACTTGTACCCAGAATTCAGTCCCCTCATAACTTCCAAACAAAAATCTTATTATTATTGCCTTCTTTTGGACTTCAAATTTTAAATTTAAAATGACTTTTGTGACGTTTTATTATTATCTGAACAATTATGACCTAGATTTTTGATAGTCGTTCTGTAGACCCACAAAAAATGTACCCAATTTCTTTAAAGAAAATTAATGAATGTGAAACTTAGATGAAGTTCTAATTTGTTAAAAATTGAAATCAATGCTCTTGGGCAAGGTGTGAGTGTGTTTCCTTGTATCATTCTTGCACCCTCATCCCTGCCTACCCACCTACAAATAGTGTCCACAGTGACTCACGTCCTCTCATCATCCCGGCAAACCCATGTTTGTTCATATTTCATGTCCCAGTCCCACAAGATCATTGTTTTATAGTCAGAAAACAATCTAACTAATTTGACATAAGATAGTAATAGCCAAAAATGTTTCAACGTGATAACCAAGGAAACACTTATTTTCTGAACCAAACACCAAAACCTATTGTTTGACAAGTGATTTTGGGGTTACCTCTGTGTGTAAGGGGTGCTTTGCATGCTTGATTTTCAGGGTGTTTATTTACTTATGAGAATAACTGGACTAAAATGTGAGCAACTTCAGATAATATATGGTACATGAAACTCATCTCTGCATTATTTGATTGTTAATAATTTTAACAATCATTATTTGAATTGAATTTGGGATTTTAAGTGCTCGCCCCTGGAAAATACATTTTCAGGTAGAGACAGGGTGCCTTCAAAACATCCCTCATATCCCACAAAGTAGACAGCTATAATCCCACAAAGTAGATGGGTATATAGTCCATGTATGAATATTTTTAATACCACTGTAGGAATTAGCATACCAAAACAGAATATTTAAATACAGGCTTTGCTTATTTGGGAACATTCAATATAATTCCTAGATGAAATGCCATAGATATTTATGATAGTAAATAAAGCAATAAGCAGCCAAAAAGAAAAAAAAAAAGAAAAAAGGAAAAATTAAACCAATATGTCAGTGAAGTATTTATATCTATTCAATTTGAGAATTTATGCATTAAAATGTAACTTCTTAATAGCAATTGACTAAGTGTGTAATAGTTAATTTTTTTCCTTTAAAAGAGGGTTTTCACATAATGATAGCCTTTGCTTTACAGGAGTTTACTCATAACCCTTAGTTTCACCCTGTTGAATGCATTTAGAATGGTGAAAACTAGAGTGTGTGCTATGAGTATTGCAGGTGAGGGCCAGAAGGATGGCCTGGAACCTGCGTCACCAAGCCAAGCATATGTAGACCAAGGATTCTAGAACAGAGTGCTCACCTCACACCAAGAAAGTCAGAATTGGTTCCAACAAGCCACATACGCCTGCTTTTCTCTTCCAGAAATCCACATAGTTTTAATGCACACAGAACCCAGGAAAAAGCTGTAGACGTATTCTCAGAATTCGAGTTCAGCAAGTTTTCTCAATGTAAGATTAATATAAAAAAGTACAATCCTATATACCAGCAATAGTTATAAAATGCATTGAATATTAAAAAAATAAGAACAAAAACTATAAAGTGCCTAAGAAATATCTAACAGAAGATACGCATTAAATGATAATAGTTTATTACTTTGTGGCCTAATACTGTTTTTCATAAATTTTCTATGTGCTTATAAAGAATATATTTCTCTATTAGACATATCCATTGGTGCAAGCTTGTTTATTGTGCTGTTTTAATCTTCCATACCCTTACTATTTTTTTGCTTACTATTATTTCCAAGATGAAATTTTTTATAAACAACTATGATCATTTATAAGCATCCGGAATATATTGCAATGGATGCTATGGAGGAAATACAAATGTCAATATCATTCAGTTGCTATTAGGATTATGGTCTAAAATGAATCAAAATATGGATGCCGTTGTCCATGGATGTTACCATGTGGAGGAAAGTAAGCAAGGCAGAAACAAATGAACAAACAAAAAACCATTTTTCAGGTGCATTGCTAATAAAGTCTTAATATAATTATACATTGATATTTTCCCATTACTAAAAAAAATATGGCTTTGAAACTAAGTGAGAATTTTCTTTATTCCCCCATTGAACTTTAAATGTGTAAGAGTTTTACAGAGTATCTCACAATCTTACCCAAGCTGCTTACTGGTCTGGGGTTTTTAAAAGCCAGAGCAAACCCCATGAAAAGCAATTATAAAATTGGTCTTGTTTGTTTGCCATTTCAATTGCAATTTTTCAAATTCTTTCACCTATCAGTACATAAAGAACTTCATCTGATCTTAAGTAATTATTTTAGATAAGTTTTATGCAGCATAACAAGTCTTACAGTTCAAAATTGATTTACATTTTAAAAGAGAAGTGAATAAGTCTGACAACGAGCCCTCTTGTTATTCAAGATACTTATGTTGGAGTAAGACAAGTAGGCAAAGTAGTTTAGTTGAAGCAATTATTTGTCAAATTGACAACTTTTTTTTTTTGCTATGTATTTCTAATATAAAGATATGGCATATTTCATCTCTCAAAAGGGGAACATAGCAATATTTCCAGTTCTATATGTTCTTCTAGAGCCCTGCCACTTCCTCAATCAAGAGGTAGAGTCTATTTGCCCTCCAGTTAAAATTGGGCAGATCTTTGTGACTACTTTGACAAATTGAATGAGGTAGAAGCAATGCTGTATAAATTTCAAGGCCAGATCATAGAGGTGGCGTAGTTTCTCTCTCTCTCTCTCTCTCTCTCACACACACACACACACACACACACACACACACACACACACACACACACACACACAATGCTCACAATTGGTACTCAGTCACCGTGTCATGGAGAATATAAGGCCACGTGTAGGTATTCTTACCAATATCCCCAGCTAAGGTTTCTTTTTTTGTGTGTGTGACCCGTGAGGGAATCGTAACCCTTGGCTTGGTGTCATCCACACCGTGCTCAGCCAGTGAGCGCACCAGCCTTCCCTATATAGGATCCGAACCTGCGGCCTTGGCACTGGAGCACCACTGCACTCCCAGAACTGCACTCTCCCGAGTGAGCCACGGGGTCGGCCCCCCAGCTAAGGTTTCGATCGATTGACAGCACCAGCTTCCAGACATGTGAGTTATCAAGCCTTCAGATAATTATAGCTTATAGCCTTTGAGCCACTGCTTATGATGCTTAGTAGAGCAGAGACAAGCTATACCTGCTGAGCCCAGCTCAAATCACATATTCAAGACTAAAACAAGCATTGTTTTAAGCTGCTAAAACTTGAGGTGGTTTGTTACATAACATTAGATAACTACAAAAAGAAGAAATAAGAGTTTGATATCAAGAACCCAAACTACAAACTCTTCATTATTTTTCATACATTACAATATTGATATGTTGATTTCTCATGATTCTGTCAACTTTTGTTTTCTACATTTTGGAATTATGTTACTAGGCACATGCATGTTTAGATTTATATGTTCCTGGCAAACAAAATAATATTTATTATTTCAAAAGCATTCCTAATAGATTTTTTATCTTAGAGTATCATTTATTTGATTTTTATACAGGCACATGAATTTCATTCTGGATAGTATATGCCTAGTATATTTTATCCAATGTGGTTTTTTTTCAAACTTCCTTTGTCCTTATGATTTAGGTCTCTTGTAAATAAGCATATAGCTAGATTGTTTTTAAAAAGTCACTCTGAATTCCAACTGGTAAATTTAATTCATTTATACTTGTGAGTATCAATATAGTTGTATTCATAATATCATTTTTATTTTCTACTATCAACTATCTCCATGCCCCCAACCTTCCTCCCCCACCTTTTTACTTACTATCAGTTTTTTTTTCTCATTTATTCATTTTTTTTTCTTTTTTAGTTTGGAAACAATAATTCTCTTTCAAATTTTTAGTGTATATTCACATTTTTAGGTTGCATAAATGAGTACAACAAAACCTGAAATGAATCCACAGATTAACCTTTGCCTTGAACAATACAAAGAACCTAGAAAGCTTTAACCTTGCTCATGCTTTGATGTCTTTCATGTCATTATTTCCCTGCATTTTAATTTCATCTTGTTATTCTAATTCTGTAGACTAGTCACATTTTGTCATTGTTTTATGCAGTAAATATTTACCACATCCTTGCCAAAGTTTTTGTCATTATTTCTTCTTGTACCTCCGACTAGCTTTTGAGGTTTAATTTCCATTTTCCTCAGATGGAGCTTTTAGAATATCTTTTAGTGAGTCTATTGATAACAAATTTTCACTGTTCATTAATTAGAAATTAATATCTTCACTTTGCCTTTATTCTTGAGTAATATTTATGGCACAGATTGTTAATGCTCACCAGATATCCAAGTACTCTTGCTCCCACATCTAATTCACCTGTTAGATGTATTACTTCATCTGAAACATTTATCTCGAATCTGTCTATTCTGCTTCATCGCATTCCACCCCCTAGTTCAGTTCTTTCTCTTTATCACCTGTATTCCTACCTTACTCTCCTGTTTACACTTGCTGGCCTCTGTTGGAGACCTGAATATGCCACCCCAAAATATGCCTTTTTAGCATAAGAATTATTCTAAGCTGAAGTCAATTAAGAAGGATCAAGCACAAGAAAAGTTCTCTACCCTTCCCCTTTTCTGCCTAAAGGCAGGATGTAAATTCTCCTTTACTGGAGGGGACTATAGACATCAACCCAGGGATGGAACCGGAAGAATCTGCAAACAAAACTTACTCCATTGCTTTTCTGCCATATATTTACCTTCCCATTGTTATCCACTCTTGAAAACCTAAAACTGCTTTCTTCTGTACCGTCATTTCTTTACATTTATTGTTCTGTGTTGAAGATGCTATGTAAGTGGAAATTCTAAGTCATCTATTGGGTTACTCATTTCTGGGTGCCCCCCTGTGTTACATGTGTGATATACATGTCAATAAGCTTGTTTGTTTTTCTCTGTTAATCTGTCATTGTTTACTGGATCCCCAGCCGAGAACTAAACTGCATGGAGGAATTTTTTTTTTTTCCTTTACACCTCTAATTCCTGAGAATTATCTTTAAAAAAAAAAAAAAAAGATATATAATACTTTTGTAGAATCACTCAATAGCTTAGAATAAAAATGCGCTTAGAGCAAAACCAAATGGTTGACTCTTACTTATAAGGCCCCACATGATTTCTTCCCTGCTCAACTCTTCCAACATACTGTTCTCAGCCTCAAAATGCAAACTAGAGTGTTTTAAATATCCTAAGAAAACAGAGCTATAAAAAATGAATAGTAATGACTCTTTAATATTTTTCAGCCTGGCACATAATCCACAATCTGATCCCTCCCTACATTTCTTTTTTCTTCAGACTTGGCTACAATATACATCATTAAGACTAAAACTGTAATAATTTAGATCTTAGACTGAATACAATTTTAATATATTTGGGTAGCCAATATATTCCCATTGTTGATGACTCCACTTACTAAGGCTTAAAGAGTAATTACTGTGATACCCCAAATGTGGCTACTGAATTCATCATGAATATCGAAGGAGAATGCACTCCACATCTAGAAGAGTATAGCTTCATTATTTCAGACAATCTCCAATTTAATTATTTTTGCATTAAAGTATCTTTCTATTAAAAGCGTATTGCAAAAATTGCCAAGGACTTAAACACAGATAGGTAGTAGGCTTATAATTTTGTTACACATTTTAATATGTCCTTTTAAACTCATGAAATAAACAAAAAACAATGACGGCATCCTTTAAATAGGCAGGAAGAAATTCCTATTACACTGATTACTTAGAAATTCATCATAAAAGTGCATTTGATTGAAGGTTACTGAATTCCTTTGGTTGGATTGCTGTGGTCATTCTTATATTGCTTGGTCCTTCCAACTTTGTGACTTCCTACTTCCGAATGGGGGCAATATCTTTATGTTGGCCATTTTCTGACATTTGTGTAGCTTTCCATTAGGATGTATTATCATGTCTGAACTTATCTGATCATAGGAATAACTTAAGAAACTTATTAAAAATACTAATTCCAGGCTCCCTTTCTGGAAATTCTTTTTAGCAGCCACTCTCAGTGCCCAAGCCATATCTACTTTGTTCTCACTATTCTAGCCCATGTCTACTGCTTCCCACTATAAGTACATGAAGCCCTCTACCTGGGGGTTCTTTTCTTGGCCGTGCAGTTCAGAGCAGAAGTGCTGGGGGCTTAATGTTCCTAGGAACAGCCCTCAAAAAATGACTAGTGGGAGTTGACGTTACCTCATCCCGTGGGTGGGATAATTATGAGATGTACTTTACGTGATTCCAGTGTTATCCAACAGTATTGAGGCCCACTTACCCAGAATGGTAACCTGCTCAGCAATGCACAACTTACTGCCTTCCTTGCCTTCCCTGTTTCATTTTCCTACTCTCTTACCACTGCTTCCTAGGATCATCTGCCATATATACTACTTGCACTCAAATAATTTTCTCAGGGTTTTTTCCTAGGGAAACCCAACTTAAGAGAGTTTGATTCAGTAGGTTTGGAGTGGGACAAGGTATCTGTGTTTATAACAAGAATCCTATGTGATTTTTTCGATAAGATAGGAGTTGTATCCACTGCAAGATAAAAATCTATTTTTGTATAACCTGTGGCTTTATTCTCTCGAAAATTTCTGTGTGGTAGACAACTCGACCATAGACTATTCTCCTATATAGATATTTTCTTTAATCTCTTCCTGTACAGCCTTCTAAAAATTTTCTTTATCTTTTTCTCCAATTATCTTTTACTTTAGTTACTGCAACCTCTTTGCTATTTTTGCTTATTTCTATAGCAATCTATAAATTATCATACATTTAAAAAAAATTTAAACATAAGTTTCTCATACACTTAGAAACTTTTTGCAATATTGAGCTCTTGACCTTATATAACCCGTGATACATCACTAAGGAATCAGTATCAATAGGGTTGTGCTCTCACAATTTTAATACACTGTGTTCTTTTATGCAATAGCCCAGATTTAGTTACATTAAATGAATTTTGTGATTATACAAAGTGAATAATGGTAGGGAAAGAAAGAAATTTTATCCAAAACGAGTGTATGAAGCTTCCCTCTTATTTTTTACACCCCGGATATCCTCAGTAGTGGGTGCTATGAAGAATTGCCCAGAGACTACTTTAGGACTGACCAAAAGGCGTTTTTCCCAGCTACCAGGATTGGTGCTGGCTTATAGCACTCATCTGTAAGCCCTCCCAGAAATTGCCCTGAAATGGAGAAAGCTGTCTCAATCCAGGCCATATTCTTCCCTCAGGGGCAGACTAAACTTAATGACTGATGGATTGGTGGGTAGAAATGTCTGTCCTCCTTGCCCACTTCTGTTCAAATCTACAGGGTTATTACAGCTTCAGCATTTGCCAATGGTTGGCTAAATCTTATATCGACTGTGGAACTATGTAACTTCTTCCTTGCTCAATTCTGCTTCCTTTCTTTTCTTGTACCAGGTGTTGAGTCCAAGGACACTCCTTAATAAATATTCTTTATGCTGATCTCCATCTCAGAATCTTCTTCCAGAGGAATCCAACCTGCAACATTTGGTTCCATGAGTAGTTTTAAGAACAGTGTGAGAAAGCAGATGCTAAGAAAGGATTCTGGAGCAGATCATCCCCCAGCTCTCTGGCACTGAGGACTCTATCACTGGTGGTGGTTGGAGCACACGTAGCTGCTGGCATAAGGGAGTGTGAGGAAAGTGGGGTTGATTTGGTCAGGCCCACTCACTTCATATCCAGCTGGGTATGAGTCAGCACACCCGTTGTAAACAAGTTAGGTAAGATGAGAGTTAGTGCACATGTACTCCTATGTACCCCTTGGCTGGTCGCCACTATTGTGTCCTTTGGTAGGTAAGATAATGGCTTCAAACAGCTGGCCGGCAGAGCTCACGTCTGAAATAAAGTATGTCCACTTTGCCCATGGCTACTCTGTTTTTCTTTCGCTTACCTGACTCACGACCTGCACAGGACTGGGTGGTGGGGTCTGTGACCCAGCCCGACAGGTAGCAAATGCAATCCTTAAAACTTACATTGGTGGTGAACTGGGAATGTATGACTATGGAGGAAATTGCAGGAATGGGGCCAGCATATCAGGGATTTGAGAACAATGGAGAAATAGCAACTATGTAGATAACGGAATTTAATGTCTGTTGCTAACTACAACTGATGCTTTAGAAAAAAGATAACAAAAGGCTGGGAGGATTAACTGGGAATTAAAACTAAGCGTGAAAGCCAGGGGCCCTTCTGCTAGAATGTAAAGAGACTTTCACTTCTTCAAGCTAGAGGGTAGAAAAATCTGAAGATCAGGTCTGAGGCTTACTCCTAGGTATAGCAGAGCTCCAAAGAAAGTTCCATGCCAAACCTAGTTAAGTAAAGGTCAGGGCCCAGAGGAATGGACTGGGACATCTGTGTTGGGGAACTCAAATACTGAATATTCAAGTGTTCTTGAACTCTCTGAGTCTGGCAAAATGGCCCTTCTTATTATTAACCTTCTTATTGAGAACTAGTGCTCCCCTTGGTTTGAGGAAGATACAAAAGTCTCTACCTGTAGGAAAAGATGACACTCCCAGCCCTTCTGAATCTCCCCTTCTGGACACTAAGACAATAATTAAAGCTAAATCCTAATATAACCTGGCTGCAAAAGTGCTTTGCCTGTTAATGTAGAAAAAGAACCATACTCTCGAGGAGGTGTAGAACCTAGGCAACCTATACGAGTAGGAGCTGGGAGGGTCCTCAAGGGATTGGATTCTGAGTGTGCTGTATCAGTGGAGGGACGGAACACAAAGCTGAATCAGTTGTCAATGTGGGTTCACTGTCATGGGATATAAGATTTAACACCCTAACAAAGACCTCAGCGACACACTTCTAGAATGGGTCTTAGAAGCTGAAAAAGATCGAGAGACAGCATAAAGTGTAGGTAGAAATGCCAAAATTGTATTAGCAGACAGAGAAGAAGGGATTTAAAGCCTTGACAACAGGGCGTGTTAGAATGAGGATACTATGTGAGGTTTGAAATACCACAACTGACTACGTTCCTTGGTAGCACATGGAGGGTTCATTGTTTACCAAAGTGAGAAGGAATGTGTTGGTGATAAGGTAACCAGTACAACTAAGGAGAAGCTCAGTCATGCCTCTTCTCTGTTAGGCCAAGGCTAATGGTAGGAAATGCCATTGCAGAACTGCATTATCTGATAGCAGTGGAGATAATTGGTCTCCTTCTGAGGCCTCTCTCCTGGGCTTGCAGATGGCTGCCTTTTCGCTATCTCCTCACACAGTCTTTCCTCTGTGTGCATGCGTCCCCAGTGTCTCTTTTTGTGTCCTAATCTCTTTTTCTTAAGAAAATAGCAGGCAGTTTGGATTAGGGCTTCATTTTAACTTAATTGCCTCTTTAAAATTTCTGTCTCCAATACAGTCACATCCTGAGGTAATGGGTGTTAGGGAATCAACATAGGAATTTGGGGGGGATGAAATTCAGCCCATAACACCTAGCATGGACACTGCAATTTGTTGCTGAGGTCCTGCCAGTTCTCACATTCAAAACATCCCATTTACCAATAATTAATCTCTTCCAAAGCAGCTCATTACTATTAAAACACAAATTAAATAGCTGCCCCCAAAACCTTTGAGGACATTGTTATTACTATTCCAGTTTAGTTTTTGTAAATAAATTAGATTAATTTGCTAGCTTCCACTTCATTTTGTTAAATAACAAGCTGTTAACAATTCAAAAATACAAAACTCTTGCTCCCCTTAAATCTTAAATATTCCCATACATTCCAAGGAAAAAATTATATTATATTTAATTGGATAAATATACATTTCAAAGACAGTAAATTCTTAACTGTTTAAATTTGTGGCTTTGACATCTGTTAGCAATTTTTCCACTTCAAAATATCTCTACTCATTCTTGATATATTCTCTAGGACATTATGCTTTTCTGTGTGAGTGAATAAAAATTTTATTGTTTAAATATTCAAAATTTGTGTAAGAGATTTATATTAACATAATAAGAATTTGAAATACCATGGAGATCCCAAAGATTTGGAAATAGTGGTCTAAGATATCATATACTCATGTATTTCTTAGTGAGTTGACCAAATCTACAGCTGAATTTCAATCATCTCATATGCAAATACACAAACATAGGTAGGGTTATAAGGATACAGAGCCATTATAGGACCTATAATGACTGTCTCCCTGCTACAGTGCTAAGTACCAGAATTTGTGTTGTTTTATCACTGCTCAGCGACTATTCCTGATGGTAAATTTTAGATGATAGATTTGTCAGGAAATTAAAATACCCAACAGTAGATATCAAAGGGCTATCTGAAGTATCTCCATTATGGACATCAGAGAAGAGAAAACTTGCAATGATATATAATTTTAATCGGACTCTGTTATGACAGGCTGGCCACTTGCCAATGGTTATCCTAATAAAAAATAACATAAAGGAATGTAAAATTTGCTATGTCTTCCCAGGTTGCTTAGAATAGCTGTGACAGTTTTTAATTTTAAAATGCCCTTTGTCCTAGGCTTCCATTTTAAAAATTTCTTTGAGATAGAAGTAATAGAAGGAGGGTCTGTCCAGCAGTTGTCAAATTGTCTCATGAGGAACCTGTGCACTAGATTTCAGATGGGCAGTAGGAACAGGCCTCAGTCTGTTTTTTATGTGTCAAATGGAAAATATACTTTAAAATCTCTCCCCAAAACTTGTTTTAGGACTGAAAACCGATGATCAAATGCAGAACAAAACACTGGATTTATCTTGATAACACTGATTCACTGGGGCCCTGAAAGCCCTTAATCTTGGCAAATTTAATTATTTGTTTCTTTGGTATTTTCTGGAAAAGAGGTGATTCTCCAGGCTTCAGGTCCATTTGTTTTGGCCCTCAAGATGTTGGCCCTTGTAGGACTTAAAAAAAAAAAAAAAATTCTAGCCAAGTATTTTCAAACAAGTTCTATTTTCCTTAAGAAAGGAAATTGGAAAATTTGTTAATATAGCTTTCTCATTCTTGTCTTACCAATAAGACAACACCTGTGAATTTATCCTTAGAAAATTCAAGGTAAAATGAGTTTTGTTTCTTTTCCCAACTATAAATTCCTTTTCTAACTCTAAAAGGATACTGATAAATCAAATTTTGTTTTGATTTAGATCATTTTTCCTAGATATGATTGTAGGTAAAAGAAAAGAAGGTACTTATTACCCTTTGCCTTGAGGTTCTCAAAAAGATATTCTACCTGAGATCATGCAAGAGTTCATCAATGTAAGCTTGAAGTGATTATAATTACGGGTTGATCATTATGTTATACATTTTTCTGTTCATTTCAACATACTATTATTGAACACCTGTACTGAGGTCAAAACTGTGCCTTGGCTTTGAGAGATGGAAAAAGGGATATGTGACAGTATTTTCAGATGAGGATATTAAAAGCTTTTTAGAGAAATAACACATGCACAAGTGAAATAGCACTAAAATTCCATGAGATTTTGCATATTTAGAAATCAAAACAAATTGTACAGATGTTATAAACTCAGAGAGGGGAGATCGCAGTGCAAACTAGAGTGATTGATAAAGACCTCAGAAACAAAGGTGATTCATAAATTACACGTGTTAGGCCTACAATCTCAGAAAACAGGAAAGAATATTCAAAATAGTATAATATAAAAGCTCTGCATCAGAAATGATCTTGAAATAATACATAGAGACTAGTTTGGTATGAATAGTTTGGGGTAGTAACGAGAGAAAAGGATAAATAAACAGGATATTAAAAAGACATTATAGAATGTAGTAGTTGGATGAGGCAAAGAAAACAAGACTTATTTCCACAGTTACTTTTATTTAATTTTTATAGATATTTTGAAATTTAGCATAGCTCACCTGTGTCAATAGCAATTGTGTCACTGGAAAATTTATAATAAACTAAAGTGTGATTTTAAGCAGCTATGATATGATGGCTATGATATGATATGATAGGATATGATACATGATATAATATAGTGCAGAAGGTACACTAATGCTCCAGTCTTTGTCTCTGACATATAGATCAAAGGAATGATAAACAGAAACCTTCTTCTCACAGACCATTCAGGTTAGGTTACAAAAATCAAGGTAGATATCCATGTGCCACTGACTGCACACATATTCATATTTATTTAAAGGTAAAGAAGACATGAGTATCTTTGCCTTCAAATATTTCATAATTGAGAAGGAGAGATAAACATAAACATACATGCTAATGTTCTCTATATGTAAAAAAACAAAAAGTGCTATTCTACCTCTGAGATGAGCCTTGTTCTAGAATGGTCTCTGGAATTGAGCATTATTCTAGAACATTCTTAGAGTTGAACCTTACTCTGTAATGCCCTCTAGAGTCCAGACACTTTTGCAGTAGAGAGCTGGCCCCTCAGCTCCTGCTCTGTACCCTGTAAATGCAAATGTGGGGCTCTAACTAGGACATCATAATTCTTGTAAGCAAACATGGAAAACCTCATAAAAGCTCCACTTGCCTTGGGTGGATTGGAGCCTCTCAGACACCCCACCAGTCTGATTTATTTTAGTGGTTACTGGAGTCTGAGATGGGGAGAAAGGGTGGAAAATAGGGAAAGGTTGGTTAACAGATAAATAATTATATCTATATAGTATGTATATAGACAGGAAAAACAAGTTATAGTGTTCTATAGCTCTGAAGGGTGACTAAAGTTCACAATATGTATTGTATATTTTCCAACAGCCAGAAGAGAGGATTTTGAATGTTCTCGACACAAAGAAATGATAAATGTTCGAGGTGATGGATGTGCTAAGTACCCTTATTTGATCATTACACATTGTATACATGTATCAAAATATCACAGTGTACCCCATAAATACGTACACTTATCACGGACTCAAAAAAAAATGTGCTATTTACAGTACAATAATTCAGCACAGACATGAAAACACGAAGAAGTGCCACTCTTTCTGGGAGAGTTTATAAAATGCTTCGATAGAAAAAATGATTCCTAATTAGGATTTAAACCAAATAATAAAATTTTATAAGATACATGGAAACTAATAAGGGTATTCCAGGAAATGTAAATGACCTGGATGAAGGCAGCGGGGCATACAGCACCTATCATGTTAGGGGAACCACAGATGTTTTGATATTATTGGAATGTAAAAAAATACAAGGATGATTGTGCTGAGAAGTAGTCAGGCGCCAGATCATTAAATAGTCACAGCTTCATTCTACAGGCCATGGAGAGCCACTGAATTGTTCAAGCTAGGAAGAAACGTGATCAGATCTACATGTTTGAAAGATCATTCTGCCTACAGCGAAGAAAATGGATTAAACATAATTTAGTCTAGAAGCAGGAAACTCGTTATGTGGCCGCTGAAAGAATTCAAGTAAAAAATAATGAGGGCCTGAACCAAGGCACAACAGTGGGTATGGAAAGGAAGGTATGCATCTGAGAGCTGTTTAGGAAATAAAATTTATAGGACTTTATTAATTAGTAACAATAATGATGACGATGATGGCAATGATCATAGCAATGCATAATGTTTACTGAAAGCTTGTTATAGACAGGCCATGTACTAAATGCTCTCATTTTCACACTAAGCCTCTGAGGTAAGTACTCTTAATTTCTATAAGCTTGCTCACTTCTAATGTGTCCTAGTTTAGTAAGTGGGGCCACTTTTCACCCAGTGGGTAAGGCCAAATGCTAACACCCTTGATTAATCTTTCCCATTCACCCTACATCCAAGTCATCAGCCAAGACCATGGTCACTCTATACCACCTCTACAGCAGCAGCCCCGGTCCAAGCCACTATACGCTCTCTCCAGGATAACTTGAAACTTTCTCCTCACTGGTCTCCCTTTTCTTGCCTTGTTTTCCTACAGCCTATGCTTCCTGAAGTAAATGGAATGGAGTTCCCCATTCCTCAAAGTCACTAATTAATTCCCATCACACTTAGACCTGTTTTGCAAGTCTCTATGAAGATCACCAAGGCCCTGCCTGAGCTCACCGCTGGTCACCTCTCTGACGTATCGCCTACCAGTTTCCTCCTCTTCTCTTATTCCACTCTTGGAACAGCTCTTTGCTTTTTCTTGAACACACACACATATGTTCCTGCCTCAGGACTTTTGTACTTGTATTTGCTCTTCCCTCTGCCTGGAATTCTTTTCCCAGGATTTCCTCCAATAAACAGGTTCAAATGTGCAAATGTCATTTCCAAAAAGATGCCTTCCCTGACCATTCTATCTGAAAAGCACTATTCTCCCTGCTCCACCATCACTCTCTGTCCTCCAGTCTAATTTCTCCTCCTTCATTGCAAGTATTGCTGCCCAGTGAATATCTCTATTATTTACTCATTAACTGACTGTCTTCCCTGGTAACATAAGTAGAGATTATGTTTGACTTGTTCTCTGTTATATCCCTAGGGCTAAGGACAATGTTCTGCACACTACAGGTATGTCATACTTGCTGAGTGGATGTGTAAAAGAAGGAATAAATGAATGAATTCCCTTTTATAAATGAAGAAACTAAGGCACAGAGAAGTAAGTAATTTTCCTGTTCATACAGCTATTAGAGTGCACAGCTGGGTTTTCATCCTGAACAGTCACTATAGAGCATGCATGTTTAACCACCACAGTGGCTTTATGTACCTAGTAACTCATAGTAAAAACTCAGGTTCACAAAAGGAGGTATTAGAGGAAGGATAACAAATTTCCTCCCCTTCTCCTATTTACATATTTTAGTTAAAACTTTCCAATTTGATTTGATTTTCTAGAAAGAGTATATTCAGTATAGCAATAATAAAAAAGGATTGGAGATGGAGTCAGTCATTGTGATATGCTGAATTACTTTCATATTAATCTCTACCACATAGTCATATAAGTGGGCCTCATTCCTTTTATATATAAAATGGGTAAAGATAATTCCTACCTTAAATACTGTGAGAGTGAAATGAGATAATATATGCAAAATAGTTTGTAAAATAGTATTAAATGATAATTTTCTTTATCATTATAATGGGGGCATGGTCTTGTCTAGAATATATGCAATGACTGTGAGTTAGGGCATATCATTTCTTCTCTTTTTCTAATGTGCCATATATTCTATTGTTGTACAGGTGTGCTATATGGCTAAACATCACTTGCTTAGGTGCTTTCGGCTCTTATAGACTCAGACCTCTCCTGAGGAGCTACTTACCTACTGGGGGAATTTGGCTCAATATGTGCTAAGTAGCTGATGTAATTGACCTTCTGTCTTGCATTGTATAATCGCGGTCCTTGTATCAGGATTTGCTAACAGAGAGATCCTCAAAGAAGTTCAGAGACAAATTAACCATTTTCACTTTTTTCCCTTTTAAACTCATTGCAAATTGTTGGGACTAGATAATTTAAACAAGCTCAGAAAGAGCCTGTTATGTGTATAAAAGATGTGGAAAGCAAAGTGATGTCTCTAGAATTGTTCAATGTTTATTCAAATAAGAAGTTTTTAAAAGACTTCTTTCACGAGAAGTAAAGGGAAAATTTTAACGCTTAGCTTTGGCAATTACAGGGAACATGCTTCCTGTCTCTACTTGTAGAAATGCATGCATTTTATCCTCAGTGGCTGCCAGCCTTCTTGTCAGACCAATCACTTTAAAACAATTGTTTCATTTGGAATAGATGCCACAGCCCAAGTGATTGTCCCTTGTCAGTGACACATTCAATTAAAACAGCTCTGAATAGGAGTTCTGGAGGACCTACTGTGCCTTGTCCAATCTTATCAGTCAACAAAGAACAACCTTAGAGATTTTAGCACGGACTGGTTCCACTGTCAGGTGGTTTGAACATGTTGCACCTTCCCAGGGTTCCTCAGAGTCTTTCGTCCCTGTGCCTTTTACAGCCAATGACAGGCGCCATCTCAGCAGTGTCTAGGTCCACAATGCCAAGAAAGCTTATGGCAGTAAATACGATGGCAGCTGCGACAGTCCTGACAGCTGGCTGGAGCTCAGGGTGGCAGGCTGAACCGGACTGTGAGCAGTTGGAGTAGCAGTGAGGTATGACCACCATTACTTGTTGGCAGATGTCAGTTTCCACACTACTGGTTACAACATGATGTGATGGACACACTCACATCATTACATAGGCAGAGAGAACTTTAAACAAACTCGGAGCACCTAGCAAATTCTATACATTCCTCTGAGTTCAAGAAGATTTAAACATTCTCATTAAAACAAAAATTTCTTGCCTTTGCAGTACTTGTACAATTGGAAAAGTATTTTATGAAGTAGCATTAGCAGAGAATTGACTTCCACATAAGAGCTGGAATCGATGAAAGTAAAACAGATTTAGAAGAAAGGTTTCATGTGTTGACTCCCATTTTAGAAGAGCTACTGTGAGCTTACGTATCTTACGATTCCTGTGTATAGAAATTGTGTGTGTCCCCATACCTTTTGAATATTTTCCCCTACTGCTTTTTCTTAGGCAAACTCCCCACATCTCTCCTTCTTGATTTCCTATTTTCTGAAGAACTGATAATAAAAATACCTCTTATCAAAGGAGATAGGTATTTTAAAATATACATTATCAAAACAGTAAGGTAAAGTGGAAAGAAGCTATTGTATTAGTGACTACTAGTGTGAGTTCAAAGACAGGGCAAAATGGGTTTCTGTGACCTCATCAAGTCTGCAGAATACAGACTTTTGCCATCTGGTTCGTGGATCAACCAAGGTGGGTGAGCAGGCTCCAAGTCTGGAAATTTGTCATCAGTCTACAGTCGAAAGCTGTCACAGTAGATCTGGCAGCATGTAGTGACAGAGCTGAACCTAGTCAGAAAGAGAAGTCAGCAAAATGACACCAGTACAAATGACGCTGCTGTCACACCCCAATCCTTTAAGAGATTTGAGGTCAGTTTGCCTAAGTCCAATTCTCCTAATGTCCAATCCTCTGAAATACCCATTAGCCTAATAATCATATTCCTAATAAAAATCTGTCATAGATGTAGCATTTCATACATAATAAGATGCCATCATAAGCATTTTCAAGGTATGGTGTTTTAAGTTTTTTAAAATGTACTTTATCACGTTTTAGACATTTGGTCTTAATTAGGCAAAATACCTTGAAAATGCTCAAAAGTTTAAGCAAAACAGTAAATATAAAAGTTTATAAAATGCCTCTGAACTAACACTATTTTAGCAGAGATGAAAAGATGTATATTTGACAAATGAACATTTTAGATGAATGTGTCATTAAGAAAATTGATCATTACGCCAATTGATTTTAAGTAAATTAGTTTTAGGCAATTTAAGTTCTCCCCCTAGATGTACCTTCCCATTCTGAAATTCTAGGATTCCTGACAATCACAACACAGTCAAGATAGGGTTTGCTAAGAAGAGTGGCAGTTTTTTCTCGGCTCTATCTCCAAATGAGGCCAAGATTTCTAATAAAATAATAAAAACAATAGCAAAATAATTGTGTATTTGCTACAGGCCAGGTATATACCTATGTACTTTACATTCTTTTATTCAATAAACACTTATTGAATATCTACTATATGCTAGGCACTATTCTGAATTAATTCATGTAATCCTCACACTGATCCTGCAGGTCATCCTCAAATATGGTGGGGGGGTAGAGCTGGGAACTAAGGTAAACAGAAGTGAAGTAATTGCCCAATTAGGGGTTAGAGGTGGGTTTTGAACCCAGGCAGTTCGGGTCAGTGCTTTACTACCTCAGCAGATAGGCTCCACTGATGAGTCATTAACTATACTGCTCTAAGTGATTTTTCAAGCTGGTCAAAACACAGGACAGATTGTTGGGATGTAGATGATATCCCCTGTATGGTTAAAAATGTAAGGGCTGGCTGTGCCTTCTTAGTGGTAAGATTACTGGAAGATCACAAATCATTGCTCGAGAGTGGTTCACACTTTCCCCAGAGTATCTAATAATCTCCAGGTCCTAGATCGTGATGAAAGAGACAACCTATCAAAAGGAGGAAGTGAGGAGCAAGAAATTCTAGACAAATCCTATTAAAAGAGCAATAGTACAGCATGCTGATAACGTTCGTATTTTTTCTCTTTCCTGTCTGGTTGTTTAAGAGATGCAAAGTCTGTTTCCTCACCTCTCTACCTTAAATACTTCTGTAATATATCAGTTGAATGTTTGAAGGATGTTATTCCTAGGAGGTTTTCTTTGCTGGCATTGTGAGCGAAATGCCACTAGTAGGAGCAGGTGATGGGATCATTTCTGTGTCTTTTATGCTGTTAGGCAGGTGAGTGGCCAGAAACATCAGAAATCCGCTACACTGATGCAGTATCCAGCATTTGATGCTGTACATCAGCTGCAATCCTGGACAATGGAAACTGTAGTTCCAGTCTCATTACTGACAGTGCTTTTGGTGTCCTACTCAAACAAATGTTTCAGTATTAGATGATAACAGTAAGTTCTAATACCCAGTTCTCGTGTAAATTTGTTAGTAAACAAAAAACATATAAAAATAAGTTATTAATTGGAAATTTAGGAAACAACAATAAAAAAAGAAGAGAAAAAAGAAAGCCTCAGATTGGAATTATTTAAAATTAGTATTGCTTGATGATTTGAACCTTAATTTGTAAGATGAAGAAAAAGACAAGAAAGACACTTTGGCATGGCTAAAGAAATATTTGCAAAAGATTAAACATATCTGCAATGCCACTGACCCACTGGGAACATTTTTCCACAGAAGTAAAATGTCTTCCTGAGCTCAGCTGGCGATCAGTTGATGCCCTGAGGCAAGATTATAATGTTAACCTTGAAAGGTCCTAATGAAATGAGTTTGGTGGTCTCAGCCTATATATTTTTATATGCATTGGTGCATGCCTTGGAACATATCTTGATGGACTGTCTGCGGAATAGCACAGCATGTATCTGAGATTACAGTGTGACCTATAGTCTTCACACCATAACTCCTATTTTCCCCACATGATGCACCTCTCAAAATTCAGCCCAGAAGGGAGAAATGACTTCTTAATGACAGTCTGTACATTATTGATGGGGCAATAGGGAGGTAAAGAGATAACCTTAGGTGTCTTGTTTGCCAGTTGATTAACCAGAGTGAGTGCATTCTCTAGGGAAAACACGCATTGCAGAAAACCAGCTATCCATTCAGTTTCTCACTAATAACAATATTGCAAAATCTGAAATTCCCCACCCCACCCCAACACCTCCTTTCCTCAAAATCTGGGTGGAGTCAGACTGTAAATTAAGATATAAGATTAAAATTGAGATACATATATACCATTTGGGTCAACAGAGTACCGTTATGTATATTTCATAGCAAGGATAACAGATCTCCTGGGTGGTCTTTCCAAGTTTTACACTTGATCTTAGCCAAAAGGCCGAGAAGCGATTCTTTCCAAGTTTTAATTCAAGAAATCTTCATATGTCTGGAAGGGATAGGAGGTTGTTATACCTATTATATTGATGCAAACGAAATATTTTGAAGTGAAGTAATCCCTTGGGACCATTATAGGTTAAAGACTTAGTATTTTAGGGATTGTCTAGTGAAATTCTAATGTGAAGGTGCAGCTCTTTTATGAAAACAAAGGAGATCAAATTGTAACTGTTCAATCTTCTGTATCCGTGTTGGAATCAGTTTGGCAATATCAGCAGTTTATTGTCTCCTGGAGAAAAAGACATTTAACTTCTCTTGCATCTACTGCTTCATAACATAAACCAGCTCAGGATGCCTTTCTGTTATATTACAAGGGACTTCAGTGTTGGAGAAAATTCTGCAGCAAAACTTTTTCACAACTGAAAACTTTGTATGTCTTGCTCCCTTGAATGTGAGTGTCAAGTTGATTAATAGCTTGCATTCTTTATATTTAACTTCTCTGAATGGAATTCAAGATTTTTTTCTTTTCTCTGAGCCCATTAGGAATTTATGAACCATTTTTCTTTTCTCTAGGCTTTAGTGAAGAATCTACTCATAGAGAGAGGACTCAATGGTATTTGTCATTTTATAAAGTGAACCTAGTTAGAGGGTATTAAACAGGAAAATTTTAGAAGTTCTGAGGAATTGTGGAACAGGGGCACACATATTTAAAGAATATAGACTAAGCACAAAACCTTTTATTCTCCCTCACTGAGCATTGTTTTTTTTTTTTCCCTGTCTTACAGAAAACTGAAATTGTAGAATTATTCAGATGTTAGAAATGTCTTTGAAGATTTCCATTAGTTATTTTATATTAGTAGTGGCATCTCCACACAGCACTGCCATTTTCTCTTTACTCTTAACGCAGTACAGAAATATTGGGTTAAAAATCCCTTGTGATTTTAGCATTTCTCCTTCTGGCTAATGCAAGAAACTCAGACAAGACTGAAATAAAAAAGGGATATGAATTATTTAGTCTGCAGAAGAGAAAGCTAAGTGGGTTGGAGGATCATGAAGGAAATTTAATAATAATCTTCGTGTATGAAACAGATACAGTACAAAGATTGATGGTTAGGTATTCTCTTCATCTGCTGAGATCATAATAAGAGGAAATAAAATAGGAAGGTCCTAGAGTAGCAATGAGGAAACATTTCCTGATGTCGAAGTTTGTTGGTTATGAATGTGTTCTGTTCCCCATTCAATATTTATAAAGTTTCTATTATGTGAGGTTGTAGTTGCTCAGGATGGAATGGTTTATTTGGGGGTCTTTTTAGGATGTATTTACATTCTGTCTGAAATGATTTAGCTGGTCTCCTTTAGAGTTAGTGACAGATAACTGGCTTTATGATTTTTTTGAGTACTTCAAAGTCACATAGCAGAAAAAGCAAGATGCCAATACAAATGTTTGCACTGACATAACATGAGTTTTCCCAGCACCCCTCTTCAAAGCACAAGAAAGGCAATTAAATATGAGTATGCATCAATGAAATCATGAGGCTCCCATATCTTTAAGTTGTTCTTTTAAGCAGGATCCAATAATGGCTTACTAATATCCTTGAATTTTACTAATGTCCTCCTCTTGCCAAGCTGATCACATGAAGCCTCACTGCTTTGGTGGCCTAAGAACCATTCTAGTGTCTCTCCTTGCTGAATGAAATGATGACAATTGACTTGGGCCAAGATATTTATCTCTCTGGTTTGCTAGCAATGCCACACTAACCTGTTTGTTACTCAACTCCAATTTTGGCTTGATGGATATCATCTTTTCTCTTCATGTAACACATTTATTTCTCTGACCCCAAATCTATATTTTTCACTACGGGTGGGGAGGGTCCTTTCCTCATAAGAAAAATCAGCACTTAGTAAGCTCCTGAATGGTGAGGATTTGCACTTTCAGTCAGGACAGGTTCTCCTTTTTGCTGAATTAGAGGAAAATATGAGAGTCGCAAGATTTTATATGGATGTAAAACTGAAAATCCTTACTGATAACTCACCAATGTGTAATAATTGACTTCAAGCAGGTAAAACACTATAATTGTGGGTGAGTTCCTGCCTCCCAAGCCACCACTCCCCTTGTCAGCTCTGTCCTTGGTTGTCTCCATTGCCAGAGATTCTCAAGTCATGGACGCTGGGGCTCAACTGTCATTTACAAAGCCGTCTTGCCATTTTCCAATTGCTTATTGGGTCATCTTGTAAATATAGTCCCTTGTTGCCAGTCTTTCAACCAGGCCATTCTTTACCTCTCCCAATTCATTTAGATAGGTAGAAGTACTGAATTTTAAAACCACCTCTTATAATTACAAAAACAAAGATGCATATCTTAGCCCTTGTAGAATACTTGTTTTTGCATGTGACTCCATACATAACTTGTAGCCAAGACAGAATTAATAGCATACCAGACAAGGCCAGTGAGAAAAAAAGGTGAAAAATGTGTGGCTTTCTTCAGGTGACCCTAATTCATTAATGTGATTCTACTCTTACTAGAAGAAAATATCTACGTTTATTTAGTCAGAAGTAAATTAAACATTTTCATCTGTTGTAGCCTGCTCATACATAGGAAACTGACATCACGGGAAAATCGGAAGAAGTGCTTTCCTCAGGAAGCTGAGGTATAAACAGGGTTTGCAACTTGCCCATGATCATACATTGAGTGGCAGAGAGATTTGTATTCACATCAGTCTGGATCCAAAATCCAGTGTCCTTCACGTTAATCAGCTTCTAGAGTAAATATGAAATTATCTCCCTTTGTTTTGTAATACATCATTTCCAAGTTGTAAATGTGCAGTTGGCTTCTGTAGATCACTCCCTCCTCCCAGAGCCCCTTCTAGTTTTCACTTGGTTTCCAGACACCAATCTAGGTTTTCCCCTTGCCTTACTAGCAACTCTTTTCGTCTTCCAAACTTCTTGTTCTCAGAGTGCCCCAGGCCTACTTTGACCTACCCAGGTACTTTGACCTATTCCTATTAAACACTTATTCCTTTGGGGATCACATGCAATCTTGTGGCTTTAAATTATATCTATGTCTAATGGCACCAAATTTATATCTACATTTCGGAACTCTAAACTGAACTCCAGACTCATATATGCAACTGTCTACTCAGTGTCTCCCACTGAATGTTTAACCGGCAGTTCACATTCAACATGTCCAAAATTGAACTCCTGACTCTGGTCCTCGCAAACCTGCTCCATTTTAGTCCTTGTCATCTGTTAATGGCAAGTCTGTCCTCCAGTTGATTAGCCCAAGCCCTTAGAATCCTCTTTTACCCTTTCCTTTCTCTATACTTAACATCGAATTTATGAGAATATTGGTTTAGCTCTGCCTTCAGGTATATCCAGAACTAGATGATACCTCAACATGGCCACTGCTCTCATAACTAGTTCCTCTTCAATTCCTGCTGGAGCCTCCTAACATTCTTCCAGCTTCCACTCTTGCTTTCCACAGTCTGTTCCCAGCACGGCAGCAGAGTGATTCTGTTTTACTACGGATTATGAATTAGTTCCACTTGAACTCTCCAAATTTTCTCAATATTTCCCGGGGCTAAGGTTATAACCCTTACAAAGTCCTTCCAGGATCTACCAGATTTGGCCCTCTGTTATCTTGCTGTCCATATTGCCCATTACCCTCGCCCATCTTTACTGTGCTCTAGCTCGCTCTGCAGGAATTCCTACTCGTTGCTTATACACCCCAGACAGCTCTGGACTCAAAGCCTTTGTGCTTACTCTTGCCTCTGCACAGGACGCCTTGCCACCAGCTGGGTGCTGGGCTTCTCCTCCATTTCCTTCAGTTCTTTACTCCCATGTCAGTCAAGGCTGACCTTGACCACCCCTTCCCTCCCAGTCAGCCTTACGCTGCACTACTTTGTCCCCTTCGTAGCATTTATCACTTTCCAAAGTGCTGTGTAATTTAATTATTATGCTTATTTTTACAGTTTTTTCTTTCTTCACTAAAATGTAGGCCTCGCTAAGCAGATTTTCTACTGGTTTGTAGTTGGATGAATTCCCACAGTATCAAACAGTGCCTGACACACAGTGGGCAGTCAATGAATATTTTGAGAAAAAAGTAAAAGAAAGAAGTGAAAGAAAAAAGAAAGAAAGAAAACAGTGAGAGAAAAGAGGAAGAAAGTAAAAAGAAAATGTGTTTTATTATTATGGGGTCAACAATGTATCTCTATTATTTAAAGTGATAGCTTATTCTCTGGATAAACTATGGAAATTATTCTTTGGGATAATCATTTGCAATATTTATAATGAGAACTTTTTGGGGGGCATTTATAAGTAATTGAGAAAGAACTGTATGTTAATGAAAAATAAAGATGTTTCATCACAGCCAAGAGGAGCCGAAGGAAACATGAGAACTAAATGTAATGTATCCTGGATGGGATTCTGAAAATAAAAGGACATTAAGTAAAAATTAAGGAAATTCAAAGTATACACTTTAGTTAGTAATGTTTAAATGCAGATTCACTAATTATAACAAATATATAATACTATCATAAGATCTTAATCATAGGAGACACTGGACCTGGGGAATATGTGAATTTTCTGTACTATGGCAGCAATTTTTATGTAAATCTAAAACTATTCTAAAACAAAAAGTTTATTAAAAAATAATCAAAATGACTAAAAAGAATTAGTTACAAGTTTTACTTAGAACTTTGTTTTCATTCCTATTATGATTCACAATTTCTATGTGACATAAACAGAATTAAAAAGTGCTATTAAAATAACTTGATTTTACATGTATTGACATGTATTTTATGAGGGCACATAATTATAGCATCTTAGCAACTACCAGTTGTAAGGGACGAAAGAAATCCTTGATTATTTTCCACCCCCTTCTAAGAATAGTTTATCATTATTCCTGACAAACAACCATCTGAAGAAATTTGGAGAATTGTCCTTTTTTTTTTTCAGGGACAAGAAAATACATCCTCAGAGTTTGCCCCTGTTTTGGTGAGTTAAAAGATAAAGGAAAATTGACAAATAAATATATTAATCTATTAGAAAATATACACTTAGTAATCTGAGGAAAACTTTGAAACTAAAACCTGAATAAAAAACAATACAGTGATACCGAAAAAACACAAGATTAGTTTAACACCTTTGATGAGTATGAGGTATGCTAAAAAGCAATCAACAGTGTGTGTCTTGTGTGTATATATGTGAGTGTATGTGTGTGCATGTGTGTGTGTGTGAATGAGATTTTGATGACAAAAGATACTATATTTTGTACAGGCTTGGAAGAAAACCAAACTGTCCTAGAGTTATCACCAAAGATCCAGTGTGTAGGCAACAGACGAAACAGTCTATGGCAGCCAACCACTGCACGTATTCCAAAGACATGGAGTTACAAGGTCATACAATTGTGAGCTATTAAGTAAACCTTTGAGACTAAGGGATTCTTGGTATAGACCCCACTGGGAGAGAGAGAGAGAGGATGATAGAGACCACCTTGAGATTTGGCACAGACCATCCTGGGAGAATTTCAAGATGGAATAAAAAAGGGCTAAAGAAAAGAGTGCATTTTGATTTTGCATTAATACGTAAACTCAAATGTGCTTGTTTGAGAATTTCCTGGGTGCTATAAATGAGTTGCTCTCCTTGCTGATTCTGGTCAGAACAGTGTGGTTAATAAATCATACAACTGTGTATTCACATTGACCCATCTGCTCTAGCAGTTCTTTACTGCACCTTGGAGGAAGCCCCTCCCTTCCCCCACCTTTTCTAGGAAACCAGCGTGCTGTGGATAGTTTGCCCTGTCACGTTCTTGCTCTCCTTACCTTCCAGCAGGAATGGGAGCAGTAGCAGGACCGAAGACAGGAAAGCCTGTCACAGTGTATGCACACTGATCCTGAGAGGGTGGATGGGGGCTGAGGGGCAAAGGACCAGGAGGACTTTTCCAACTGTACGTGGCCAGCCCTTTCCTTTTGGATACCCGCTGGTTTTGGGTGTGTATGGGGAAGTATTTAACTCACAGACAGGTTCCACACACAGTCATCTACCCACTGGGTTACTTTGGTGAATTAGGTGGGTTATATCTTTCACTCTCAGTAAATGTCGTGCTTTGAGTGAACATTGACCAAGGATCATTGACCTTAAGTTTTGTGGTTTTCTGCTTAGGACTTCAATGTTGGATAATTTTACTTTTAGATGCATTGTCACGACCACTGACCTGCAGACTTGTCATTCAAAAGAGGTTATTTTCAATTTAGGCAGAACACTTTACCTGACCCTGCTTGTATCTAGACAGATTTTTGTTGTTTTTACTGTTTAATAGTCTGTTTTCACGTGTACATATAGTAATTATTTTTCTTATTATATTTTCTCTTTGTCTTTCACTTTTAAATAAGTGTAGGACTTATGGACTCAAAGGGTATTGGCCAACAGGATAGATCAACATCAGCCAGGAAAGCCAGGTAATGTTTTTAAAAGCCCTTCTGGTATACCAAGGCAGAAGTCCTATGCTTTTCTTGATCAATACATCCATTCTCAATTTAATAACATCCTTTAAATGCTATCCATCCAGGTAATTCAATAGTTTCTCAGGCCATCCCTCCCCGAAGACTGCTCTCTGATTAGTTTAAAAGACATCACTAAAAAACATATCGGAGCAATGCTGTTCAGTGTTTTTAGAATTTGTAAGGGGATTTGGGAGCTAAACCAGTAAATACGCTGATGCTCCCTGTGACTGGAACTCATGAGATCTACTTGTTACAATCAGAACAACCACAGCTTCCTCAGCTTAGGACGTGTTTATGCTCCTGGAGAGACTTTACCACTCCCACAGGTCTTCTGTTTGGACTAAACATTTCCACAACCCAGGGGGCCCACCCTTAGGTGGAAAGGGTTCAAGATCTTCACCAGGCCATTTGTCTTTCAACAATTACTTTGAAGTTTATTGATATGTAACACTTATTAAACAGTATGGCCCAGAATGGACACACTACTCTACTTGTCTGTATTCAGGCTGAAAGTAATAAAATTAGTATTTTCCTTTATTTGGGCAATTTTGACTTTCTTGGACATGCCAGTGGCACCCTATGCACCTGGAATTGGTTTAATCAACTGCTTGTTTTAACTTTTCTTTATTCAACAATTTTTCATCAAGGTAGTATTTCTCCTGTGTAGCTAACTGACTGTTTCTTTTTCATTTCAAGCCACCACTCTGCTCCCGAATTCCGTCCCTTATTTTTGTCATCTGTTATTTCCCCATTAAATTAGTAATACTGCAGTCTAATGTACCCCCACTGCCCAGCAGTTTCTGGCCTCTAATATACACCAAACATCTGTTTTATGAATTAATGGGAAATATATGAATAATAGTCTTTCTCAGATTGATATGCGGGTAAGAATTATATACTATTCCAATCAAATTCTAAGATTTATAGAAAATTGATAATGCATATATATTTTTTACTTCCTTTCTTAAAACTATCATCTATTTTCTCTTTATTAATTTTTATGGATGCTCTTTGTTTTATTCATTTTTGTGTTAAAATGAAATTTGAAGGTACCCATAAAAAAAGTTTGGGGTCTAACCAGTAATTTAGGATCCAGTAATTAGTAAAAGCCAGAGGATCTGACAGTGTTCTGGTCTCAGATTTGAGGAAATACTGAACCTGAATCCTCTTACTGGATTAGGACTTAAAGCAACTTCTTCAAACTACAACATCTATGCTATATGCTGAAACCATTAAACTGACCACATCCATTTTTAGGACATTTTCTAGACCATATGCTAGACCATATCTTGCCTCTACTTAAAGGAAGAGAAAATATTTATTTTCCCACCAAGTAACTAGCATAGGGTTTTGTGTGAGATAGATGCTGAATCAATTTGATTAAATAAATTACACATAATTTGCAAAATGAATGAAATTAACATTGCTCTACTCATACTAAAATTTATAATTCTCCAGCATGCTGCCAAATGGCTAAGTCTATTCTTCATTGATTTCTTGTCAATCATTAAATGCATATTTTATTGTTCCATTTTACTTCATTGTTCAAAATTACCCATTTCAGCCATAATTTATTACTCAGTCTATGGTATTTAGGTTTGCTTGCTGGTTCTAAATGATCACAATATCATTTTACAGATATAATTCACATTAGATAGAAAGCTTAATACAGCTTCTCAACATCTGATCACTTCATAATGTCATGTTTTTGGATTAATGGTATATTGTATACTATTTCACTAAGTTAAAATGAGAGTCTAATAAAAATTATGGTGTCTAGAAAGTATAATTTTACTATTTAAAATAACTAAGATAATGCATATCTAGAAGTCACAGTTTTTCTTTAATGATAACTATAGGAACATTCTGATGGAACTGCTATTGATTTAATATGATATTACATAACTTATGGGCAGATATAAGTTGGAACTGGCTTTTCCAGAGCCTTCCTGTCTTTTCTTTCTTCTATTGCAAACAGATGTAAAAGCACCTAATTGTATTTTTCAATTTCATATAAATTTTATTTACTTTTTACTACATAATTTGGTAGAGACAACTATATGAAATCATATATTCCAATTTGGAAATTTATTTTTGGCAAATTTATTTACTAAAATACAATATAAATATCAAATTGAGCAAAATTCAGCAAGACATGTTCTTTTAACAGACAGAAGCTCAATAGATATAAGTCCATAAAAGAAAAACTGTAGCTCTACTGGGAAGAAATATATTGGATTAAATGATTATAAAAAAATACATATGAGAATATTTAAGCAAGTACAGAATGATATGGAAAAAATTCAGCATGGATTAATAAAAAGAATAATGGGTATTGGGCTTAGCAAAACAATTAACTTTCATCAGGCAGGTGGGTCAATGAGTTCCAGATTAAAAATCCTCTTTTACATGCTACCACATCATAGACAAGAACATAAAGTTAGCAAGTTATTTATGGAGGAATTATACATTAAATGAAAACAAAAAGTGCACAATGATAGGAGAAATTGACAGGCATTCCAGATTAGATAGGAGAAGAACTCAATAGGAGGAGGGAATCTGCTGATGGGCCCATATGCCATCTCTGCTCAGACACCTACTAAAAGGAATAAAATTGAAATCTGGGTGGGAAGTAGCATTACGAGTAAATAGTACTGTCAAACAAATTAGGATCAAATTGAGTCTGTTATTAGAAATCCATTTTCTTGATTTTCTACTGCCATGAATTCTTTAGAAAATATGGAAGAGTTTTACATCAACAACAGCTATATTTTTCATGCCATAATGGATTTCACAATCATGGAGGATTAGAAAATTCTGTCCAAAGGACATGCACAAACAATAGCAGGTCAGATGTTTACTCACTCTTCCAGTCAATATTTAGATATATTTTCTCCTCTTTCTTCTCCACGTTCTCTTGCACCTACAAGCCCAGCCCAGCACAGCATATGTCTTACACTTTCTGTACCAGCAAAACTGATGAAATCATATTTTTCACATTTTCATATCAGTACTAGGTCATACTCTAATGTTTTTATACCTCAAATGTTTTAATAATTTTTCAATGTAAGCTAAATTCTTAAGTATCTAATTCAAAAATAGGATCTTTTTCTTATAATTCCACACTGAATTAATGACATAATCCTTCAGAAGCTTATTTTTGATAGCTCTTCTACATTCACCTATCTAGGGGTTTCCTTAATCTGTCCACACTTTCTCTTTCTCTGTATTCTCTAACTCATTTTATTTAAACTCCAACACTTCTAACCAGTTACTATAATCAGTAATAACAGCTTCCAATTGTATGTTTATTCTTTAAAGCATGCATTGTGCTAGTGATTTTATAAGCATTAGTTTTCATGATTTTTATAATGCTTCACCAAGGAAGATATTAACATGCTTATTTTACAGATGAAGGGAAGGAGAATCAGAATGGCTGACAAACTTGCTGAAGTTCACACAATTAGTAAGAGGAGGATCCAGGATTCAAACCTCTGATTTTCCAACATTGTGAAAATGTCCATACTACCCAAAGTGATATACAAATTCAATGCAATCCCCATCAAAATTTCAATGATATTTTTCTCAGAAATGGAAAAAACTGTCCAGACATTTATATGGAATAACAAAAGAACACAAATAGCCAAAGCAATTCTGAGCAAAAAAAAAATAAAGCTGGAGGCATAACACTACCTGACTTTAAACTATACTACAAAGCTATAATAACCAAAACAGCGTGGTACTGGCATAAAGACAGACACACTGATCAATGGAATAGAATAGAGAATCCAGAAATCAACTCACACACCTACAACCATCTGATCTTTGACAAAGGCACGAAGCCTATATACACTGGAGAAGAGACTGCCTCTTCAGCAAATGGTGTTGGGATAACTGGCTATCTATATGCAGGAGAATGAAACTAGACCCATACCTCTCACCATATACTAAAATCAACTCAAAATGGATTAAAAAATTAAATATACACCCTGAGACAATAAAATTTCTTAAAGAAAACATAGGAGAAACACTTTAGGAAGTAAGACTGGACACAGACTTCATGAATACGACCCCAAAAGCATGGGCAACCAAAGAAAAAATAAACAAATGGCATTATATCAAACTAAAAAGCTTCTGCACAGAAAAAGAAACAATTAATAGAGTTAAAAGACCACTGACAGAGTGGGAGAAAATATTTGCAAAATATACATCTGACAAAGGATTAATATCCAGAATATACAAGGAACTGAAACAACTTTACAACAACAACAACAAAACAGTAACCCAATTAAAAAATGGGCAAAAGAGCTAAATAGGCATTTCTCAAAGGAAGATATATGAATGGCCAACGGACATAGGAAAAAATGCTCAACATCACTCAGCATTCGGGAAATGCAAATCAAAACCACCCTGAGATACCATCTCACCCCAGTTAGGATGCCTAATATCCAAAAGACCTGAAATGATAAATGCTGGTGAGGTTGTGGAGAAAAAGGAACTCTCATACATTGCTGGTGGGACTGCAAAATGGTGCAGCCTCTGTGGAAATGTAAAATGGTATGGAGGTTCCTCAAACAATTGCAGATAGATCTACCATGTGACTCAGCCATCCCACTGCCTGGAATATACCCAGAGAAATGGAAATCATCAAGTTGAAGGTATACCTGTTCTCCAATGTTCATTGCAGCACTCTTTACAATAGCTAAGAGCTGGAACCAGCCCAAATGTCTATCATCAGATGAGTGGATATGGAAAACGTTGTATATCTACACAATGGAATACTACTCTGCTATAAAAAAGAATGAAATACTGCCATTTGCAACAACATGGATGGACCTAGAGAGAATTATAAAGTGAAACAAGTCAGGCACAGAAAGAAAAATATCACATGTTCTTACTTATCTGTGGGAGCTAAAAATAAATAAATAAATACACAAACAACCTGGTGGGGTGGAGGGAGGAAGACACAATAATTACAATTACAATTCCTTAAAGTTGATATGTCAAGGGAACAGATATGAGGTTGTTGGGAGGGAGGGGGTGGGGGTGGAGGGAGGGAGGTTTGGGTAATGGGCCACAATAATCAACCACATTGTATATTGATGAAATAAAATAAAATTAAAAAAATAAAAATAAAAATACAAACAAACAAAAAAACCAAACCTCTGATTCTCTAATGACACTTTTTGGGTGATATTTCTCATAATTATTTCCTATCTGTTGTCCTTGCTTTACTTAGTATATCTATCCTTCATATTATTACCACAATATTTTAAAGAGATGATTTGACTTGAAACTTAAATCTCTTCAAGCCCACCCACTTCTCTCATCCATATTGCCTTCTGGATAAACTCTAAATTCCTTAGCATGTCGTATCAACATCTCCATGATCTGGCCTATTTGGCCTCATCTCTCCCCATTTCCTACCTGACAGGCCCAGTCATAATAAACTACTAACTTCCTTTATGACAGATCTTTCTCTTGATCTTCGTGCTGATACTATTCCTTTGCAATAACCTCCCTCATTGTCCACTGGAAGACATGTCATACTTTAATCTTCTCCATCATATTCCATGGTTTGTTTGTAAGGTTCTTTCTGAGGAAGGCTATTATTTATTTCTGTGACCCCAATAACTAACACAGTGACTTTCACATAAGAAATTTTTCATAAGAGACTGCTGATTTAAGGTAGGATATGCCCTAGTGACTTCCCTCTGTCTTAAATGTGTAAATTCTGAATAATTTAACTTTGATTTATATTCTAAACTTTTGAAATATTCTCATTATGTGTATTCCTGTTTAATTTCTGTACTAATGTATACAAAATTTTGTAGCATGAATTTTCCACTTAATCTTTTATCACAAAAGTATTTTAAGATTATTACACATTTTTGATAATTATGTTTAGGTAAATACATAATGTCACCTCTAGTTAATATGCTTGACTAATTTCTCTGCTGTTGAGCAAAGGCAATTGTAAGTTTCTCCATTATGGATAACATTGCAATGAACTCTAGTGTGCAAATATTTTTTAAAAAATTTTTCCTATAAATTGCTTACAGTATATACTTAGCAATAGGATTAGTGGATCAAGGCATTAATTAACATTTACAGGGCTTTAGAGAAGGGGTTAACACACTACAGTCTGTGGGCCATTGTCTGTTTTTGTACATAAAGTTTTATTGTAACAAAACTAAACTCATTCATGTAGATATTGTTTATGGCTGCTTTCAAAGGGCAGACTTGAGTAGTTTAGCATATAAAGTGAAAAATATTTATCTGGCCCTTCACAAAAAAGTTTGTCAATCCCTGCCTGGAGAAATATTACTCAGCTTATTTCTGTGAGACTGTTTTCACTGGCAACAAAAAGTAAGAGTTCACCGATTTCACCATACTTTCATCAGTGATGAGAATTATGATTATAGTAAAACATTTAGGAATTGTCTCTTCTCCATGATAGTCTCACAACTTTGCACTGAGAGGGAGAGAGAGAGATCTAGACTCTAGGTAGAGGGATCTGTATCAAGGGGCCTGGCATTTTAGAAAATGATCCTGAAGCTTGGTTATATATATACTTCCAAAGAAAGTCTGTTACTTTTGAAGTCATCATTAGCACCTCCATGATTGCCAGGTGCTTCTTACCCCAAGCTAATGAGTTCTGTGGAGATCACCCTCAGCTAGTTTGTAATGCCAACAAATCCAAGAAAAATTTAGAGTTCTAACCCATCAGACTTTGCTACATTATCTACTTCAGCATGATGAATCGTTGCAGATGTTTTGCCTTTCAAGAGCAGTTTAATATACACAAAAGTGCCTTAAAGCAAAATTTAGGTTATTGCATAGAGGTCTGCTGACTTGCTTCAACATGGCATTATGCTGAGATTGCATGCCAGGTGCAAAGGGGCGATCACATTTCATCATTTCTGTGCTGCAAAATCAAGTAACACGGGCATATTATAGGACAGATTATCTTCTTGTAATACAATGTGACCCAATTTTCCAAATAAAAATGGAATGAAAACAGCAGCTTGTAACAACATCTAAAGTATCTTCTGAGTCATTATCTCTTTAATGAAAAGCAACACTGGACAATTTCAGCACAAATTGTAGTTTATCATCTCATTAACTGAATAATAGCTTATACGCACCATGCATTTCTAAGCACCTGAAGTGCTGTAAAAATGTACACCAAATGAGTCGACAGTCCATTCTTCTATCCATCCTCAGATGACAATTAAGATCTTTCTGACCTTCATTATGTCACAATAATTTGCTTCTTTTATCTTCCTCAGATGTTAAGTAAACCAGAATAAGATTTTCAAGCAGCCTATTTATTGTACCTGTAGGAATTTAAACAATTTGTCTCACTGTGTATTATATGGATATTTGATTCTGATTTGGCATTTGACTGGCATATTTCTTTCTTCAGAGACTTAGGGTGCCTAAAAATGAAAGAGGAGCTGACTTTGTGTAAGAGAGGCCTCCCAGAACATAAATTACTACTGGGCATCACCCAGTGCCAGTAAAACTAATCCTGGAACTTTTTAATTGAAGCCTACTGAGACCAGTATGTCTCTCATTTTTAGTTCATTTAAAACATCCCCCTCTATAAATGATATTTTCCTTTCAGTAATCAAGTAATTACTAGGCTGATTTCACTTCTTTTGTACAAACTTTGTGTTCGTCAGCCTCATTCTTACACCCTGATAAGCCCGGGCTGTTGGGTCTGGAATGGCTGCTCCATACCAGGCTCAAATATCTGCAGGCATTTCCTCCTGTTTCACACTGGGCAAGCAATCAGTCCCATCTGTTCTTTATCATTAGCAATTCACAATGTACCCACAGCCATTCTTCAAGTAAGGTTGTAAACTTTTAAGGCAGCTTTCTTAGATAGATAGATAGATAGATAGATAGATAGATAGATAGATAGATAGATAGATAGATAGATAGATAGATAGATAGATAGATAGAAAGATAGATAGATAGACAGACAGACAGACGGACAGATAGACAGACGGACGGACGGACGGACGGACGTAGAAGAATACATATTTGTATCTACCCATCTATATTTGTAGCGACATAGAGTTTTTTATACCCTACAATTCTCACATAGACTTTGAATACGAAGAATATATAGAGATCTGTAAATACTTATTTGTGGACGAACCTCATATGTATATGCTGATAGGCTTGATGAGAAGAAAAAAAAATTATCAACTTTATCACTCTTAATCAAATACAATCAGGTGAATAACTGTTAGATGTACCATATTTATGCTATTAGTAAAAAGGGTCAAGTTTTTAAAAAAATTTTTATTTTTCAACACACTTATAGATCTAAGCCAGATAATCAATCAGGCATTAACATTCCTTGAATTTTGCTTCAAGCAACAGTTCATTGACTTAGACAGTATTCTTTTATTTGATAGGTTGTCAAAGTCAAAAATAATCGGTACTAAATTCTTCAGTCCTTTTTATGAGGATACCAATATTAAAATATAGCAATGTATGAATAGCTAGTGTACCATGTTTTTTTTTTCAAATGAATACAAGAAAACACTAAACAAATAAGTCCCACAAACAGTGTCTTCTTGCTTTACAATATTAATTGAAAACAAACTCCCCTTAAATACTTAAAATATGAACTATGCTGAGCTGTTGTGGGTACTTATAAGCACTGATCCATTGTGAGTGGTGTGGAGGCATTTTAATCCAATACTTTGCTTTATACAATGAATTCTGATACTTCCACAGACTAGTACAAGTTTCAAGTAAATACAAATTATTTAATCTCTTTAATATATTTCAAGGAATATCTAATACTTGATAACCTTAAATCCACCTACAAAGTCTCTCACACTAAGCAACTTTTTATCAAAATACTAAATATGTTTTTAGAAGAGATTTGATATTACTTTTTTATAGAAAACTTTTGTTGAAAATATCTTTGCTTATTTTAATTCTTCAGTATTTTACTAAAACTGTATAAGATGGCCTAAATTATAGAAAACAATTTAAAAGAATTGCCTGTTTCTTGAAACCATAAACACTGAAGTAGGAGAAAATCCAGAGAGTATCAACTTTAAACAATTATATTTTCTATTATTTATTAAGATAGTCCTAGATTAAGCATTTATTTTATATTTCATATTTGAAATACAATTTTTGGGCTAAACATGAGAATACATTAACCAAACTTCTCCTACTCATTGCTAATATGTGGCTCTCAAATATGTCTCAGTAAAAGAACAAATATAAAAGCTCTTGAAATAGGATCAAGGAATTTTTAAAAGTATGCCTTTTGCATAATACCCATTAAAACATGGTAATTAGAACCTTTTACCTAAATAATAAAATTATAAAAACATGAACAGAAAATTTTAATTGTGAAATTTCTGAAGTCTCCATCGGTGATTTAGCTCTAGTGGACAAAGCACATTTGTGTATATTTTCTTTGATGTATCATACTCCTGTCAACTGTATAATTTCTTTATCATTTTTTTCTTCATTGATTTTTAGATAGATTAAAATACTAAGCTTGGGGAAAATGTAACTTTGAAAGTACAGTGGAATCTGTGGCAAAATGTCTATTAGAGGCAGTTAGCATCACATATTTGTCCCATAATTTCATTAGGGAGGATGGAATATACCAGAGAAAAACAGAATATGGGAATAATAGCAGGAGCATAGCAGGAGGCTTTAGGCTTGTTTTAGGCCCCTGAGGATAGAAGAACAATAGATTGAGTTGACATTCTCCTATTTATCTCCAAGTTCTGATGGAGAGGAAGACAGCACATTTAAATTACTTTTCTCTATAGCTTGTGATATTTTGCTTAACTATATGAATTGAAAAACTCTTACCTCTTAGCCTTGATTCAAGCTAGTCATTCAGTCTCCCAATTTTGAATGATACGTGACTTGTCACAATCCTTCTTTTAAAGATCCAGTTAGTCACCAGATTCTGTCAATTTTTCTTCCAAGATATCTCTTACATAAGATTTTTACTTTATTTTCTTTGTCAATTTTCTAATTTGCAATTTCATTATCTCACACAGGGATAAATCAAACAAAGAGCTTAACAGGTATTCTCTCTAACTCCAGTCTCCTCTGTCTGATCCATCTGATCCATTTTATATATACCTGACAGATGAACCTTGCTTAAATCCTATTAAAAAAAAAAACTAGGTTATTATTTACTCATTCTTCACAATGAATTTAAAGAATGCATCCTGTAATGTTTCCCTCCATCCAGATAACCATATATCATATGATTTCTCAAATATGTTAGCTTAAGTTATATCAGCCTCCACATTTTATTTATTTAATAGTATTATTATTTTTTACATTCTAAGATGTTGTGGAGCAGTTGGGAGAGAGGGGGAAAGCAGAAGAGGGAGGGGAAGAAGAGGAAGGAGGGGGGCGTGGTGGAGGCTTATGGCACACCCCTCATTCCAGCAGGGGAGCCCACAGGGCTTCTGGTGGCAGCTCAGTCACTGCTGGGCTGGATGTGGACTTTGGAGGGGCATGGCTGGGGCCTTTGGCCCCCCTGCCATCTAGCTCTCAGGAGCCCAGGGCACTTCCAGCAGCAGCTTGGTTGTTGTCACTGGGCCGGATGTGGATGTTGGGAGGGTGTGGCTGAGGCCTTTGGCCCCCCATTATCCCAGCTTGGGAGCCCAGGGCACTTCTGGTCCTTCTAGATTTTATGGTGTTCTTTGGTGGTGTTAGGCCTTTACTGGTTAATATCAGAACTTTGTCTCTGATCTCTGAGGTCTTTGTTTTTTCTTTCAGTTCTGTGTTGGATTATTCACTATTCTTAGCATTTAAACTCTGCACTGGAACTAACTCGTTGTCCTTTGCTTACTTCTAAAATGGGGGAACTTCCTGTGGGAACCAGCACTTGAGCCCTGTAGTTGAGCTAAATTGCTGCTTTGCTGCTGATTGTCTGGGGGAGACTTTTTGTTCAGTTCAGGTTTTAAATTTGACCTTGTAAGCACTTCCAGGTCTTGTGAGTTTCGATACACCTGGGTTAAGTGGAAACTCTGGTCTGGGACTGAATCTTTTCAGTGAACTTCACCCCCTGAAGATCTATACTCTTGACCAGTCTACACTGAGTGGTCCTGCACTGATTGGAAGGTAGATCAGCTGTCCGTGCTGTGCCCCATATTACCCTGGTGGGCCTGTCTCCCCCACTACCCACACTCCAAACACTTCCTATGGGACTGGCCATGCACTTCCTATGACTCACTGGCCTCTTTTTCCAGTTGCCTATGGACCCTCATTCCTACGTGTGTCCATAGGAATGCTGTTAGTGGTCTTGCTGGCCTAGGGGTCACCTTTCTTCTTCTCTCTCGCAGCCTCCAAGGAACTTCATACGAAGGGCACAGAAGAAGGTTTTGTCAGCTCTTGCTCCATGTGCTCACCAGGGCCAGGCTTGAAATGTTCAGGGCTCAACATGGTTCAAGCAGTCCTTTCTTTTCCTCATTGTGGCTTCTCCCATCTTCATGAACTCCGTAGGCCTCTCCTCCTCTTCCCCTGAGCTCTAGTGGCTCCAGGTTGGCAGTTTGTTGCTTTTTAATAGTTTTAAATTAGTTGATTTTGGAGCAGATGATGCTAGATACAGTCTATTCCTCCATCTCAATTGGAAGTCTGGCCAGCCTCTACATTTTAGGGTTTTGTTATTTACTAGACCTTGTTTGGATTTGATATTTAAATTACACTTTAAATACTGAGAATATAATAATACTTTGTCTAGAAAATGATAGTTTTTCAGGTTGATCTTTTCTTGATATAGTGGCTGCACTGATTCTTTCCACAACTATCATCTAGCATTTGATTTAGTACTAATGAGTTATTATTCATCTATTTCTCATCCAACAATTTTCAATACATAGGTAAATTTAGTTTACATTGAATGGAACTAAATTAGAGATGGTGAAGTAGTTACAAATAGATCTAGAGAGAAAGGGATTCTCCCCCTCTGATTACCTGAATGTTAATCTCTCTTTTCTTTTTTTATAGGTGGTTTTACATTGTCAGACAGGATTAAGTACTTTTCCATAGGCCCTGGAATAGAGGAAGTCTGTATGTTTAACAGAATCCATGTTTAATAGAATCAGATTTTTCTAGTTAAATTCTGATAGATATTCTTCCTTTGGAACTCTAAGAAACTCAATGAATTGAGATAAAAATATTACTATGAATAATTGGTACTCATTTTTGTTAAAAATAAACCCAAACATATCAGTTAGATTATTGTTATTGGTTGAATTGTGTCCACTAAAAAGATATTTTGAAATCCTAATTCCCATACTTGCAAATGTGATGCTATTTGGAAATAGGGTCTTTACAAATGTAATCTAGTTAAGATGAGATCATACTGGATTTGTTGGGCCCTAGTCCAATCACTGGTGTCCTTATAAGATAGAGGAAATTTGGACATTGAATAGACAGATGCACAGGGAAGAAAGCCATGTGACAATGGAGGTAGAGATTGGAGTGATGCGTGTACAAGCCAAGGAACACCAAGCAGTGACAGAAAACAAGAGAAGGTAGGAGAGAAGCATGCAAGACAATTCCCTCAGAGTCTTCCTGAAGGAATCAACCTTGCCAACAACTTGATTATGGACTTTTAGCCACTAGAAATGTGAGAGAATAAATTTCTATTATTTTAAGCCATTCAGTTTGTGGTTCTTTATTACAGTAACCCTAGGAATAGAAACAAGTATTGTTTAAGTACTAGTACATCTATCTATCCATCCTTTGTCACCATCTATAAATCTATTCAAATTTCATCTGTCTGTCCATCCATCTGTCTATTCATCCTAATAAAGAGCACAAATCTTAAAATCAGGCAAAGCCAAGTTGCAAGATTTTCAACGAGTTCTTAATTTTTTTCAAAGCCTTGGTTTTTCATCTGAAGCATGAATATGTTTCAGGATTTAATCAACAGTAGAAGAAACATTAGAAAGGAATAAATAATTTTACACACACACACACACACACACAGACATATATATATACAGATATACATAAATATATGGAGACCAATATATGTATGCACACATAAATACACACACAGGCATATATGTACATACACAAACATAAGTACACACACACATCACATGGTTTTGTAGGACTAAGTGTTAGTTGTCTACCCATAGTCATGTTCCCTTTATTCATATATATATATGTATATACATACAAATATTTAAGTAGTTTTGTAGCAGAAATTGCTGGTTGTCCCCCAGTATCCACATTCTCCTTCTTCCTTCAGACCTTCACTTGAGTACATAAAAGTCAGGAATAAAAATGACATTTTCCACCTGTTTGAAGTCAAAAGTTGTTACAATAGAACTAACATCTTGCCATTGCAGTATAGTCGACCCTTAAACAATGCAGGGGTTAGGGGCACTGAATACTTGTACAGTCAAAAATCCATGTATAAGTTTTGATTCCTCAAAAACTGAACTAATAGCCTACTGTTGACTGCAAGCCTTACTGATAACATAAACAATTAACAGACATATTTTGTGTATTATATGTATTATATACAGTATTTTTACAATAAAGTAAGCTAGAGAAAAGAAAATTTTAGTTAAAAAATCATAAGGAAGAGGAAACCATGAGAAATCACTTTTTACTGCGATATGCAATTAACTGGAAAGATGAACTGCTCACTTGGAGATAATTAGCATCACACGGCATTTTAATCAGATACCCGCAGCACTTGAACTCACTGCAATAGCAACAGGAGGTGGCTATGAAATGATTACAGCAGTACAGTGTTGCTACAGCTAATTTATGCAGTTTTGATTTAATACTGCATCTTTACCTTTGTTTACATTTCTCTCAATTGTGAATGGCACCATGTATGGACTATAAATGTGTGAAATTATGTTTTTTTTTTTTTTTTTCCTTGAACCAAAATGTGATATATTTAGATATCCTTACAATGCAGATGAAGATGTTGAAGCACAGAAATAAAGGTCATAAAGAAACACTAAAAATTAGAGCCAACTGTACTGGCCAGCCATCAGAGAACACAAGAAAAAAGAAAATTAGAGCCAAAAATAAGATCCAAATTTTAAAAATATTTTGGTTATAAAAAATTTCAAACATTTACAAAGTAAACAAAATATTAAATGGACCTTTATGTACTCATCCCTCCCCATACTCCACTCCATTATTTTCATATATATACACACACGTTATATTTTTATATTCTATATATGCACAGACTTTTTTTTTTTTCCTCTTTAAAATTTTTTTTTTTTTTAAATTTTATTTTGTCGATATACATTGTGGCTGATTATTGCTCCCCATCACCAAAACCTCCCTCCCTTCTCCCTCCCCCCTCCCCCCCAACAATGTCCTTTCTGTTTGCTTGTCGTATCAACTTCAAATAATTGTGGTTGTTATTTCTTCTTCCCCCCCGGTTTTTTTTTTTTTTTTTTTTTTTTGTGTGTGTGTGTGTGTGTATGTGTGTGTGTGTGTGTGTGAATTTATATATTAATTTTTAGCTCCCACCAATAAGTGAGAACATGTGGTATTTCTCTTTCTGTGCCTGACTTGTTTCACTTAATATAATTCTCTCAAGGTCCATCCATGTTGTTGCAAATGGCAGTATTTCATTCGTTTTTATAGCTGAGTAGTATTCCATTGTGTAGATGTACCACATTTTCCGTATCCACTCATCTGATGATGGGCATTTGGGCTGGTTCCAACTCTTGGCTATAGTAAAGAGTGCTGCGATAAACATTGGGGAACAGGTATACCTTCGACTTGATGATTTCCATTCCTCTGGGTATATTCCCAACAGTGGGATAGCTGGGTCGTATGGTAGATCTATCTGCAATTGTTTGAGGAACCTCCATACCATTTTCCATAGAGGCTGCACCATTTTGCAGTCCCACCAACAATGTATGAGAGTTCCTTTTTCTCCGCAGCCTCGCCAGCATTTATCGTTCATAGTCTTTTGGATTTTAGCCATCCTAACTGGAGTTAGATGGTATCTCAATGTGGTTTTGATTTGCATTTCCCGGATGCTGAGTGATGTTGAGCATTTTTTCATATGTCTGTTGGCCATTTGGATATCTTCCTTAGAGAAATGCCTATTTACCTCTTTTCGCCATTTTCTAATTGGGTTGCTTGTTTTCTTCATGTAAAGTTGTTTGAGCTCCTTATATATTCTGGATATTAATCCTTTGTCAGATATATATTTTGCAAATATTTTCTCCCACTCTGTTGGTTGTCTTTTAACTCTTTTAATTGTTTCTTTTGCTGTGCAGAAGCTTTTTAGTTTGATATAATCCCATTTGTTTATTTTACCTTTGGTTGCCTGTGCTTTTGGGGTTGTATTCATGAAGTCTGTGCCCAGTCCTATTTCCTGAAGTGTTTCTCCTATGTTTTCTTCAAGAAGTTTTATTGCTTCAGGGTGTATATTTAAATCCTTAATCCATTTTGAGTTGATTTTAGTATACGGTGAGAGGTATGGGTCTAGTTTCATTCTCCTGCATATGGATATCCAGTTATCCCAGCACCATTTGCTGAAGAGGCAGTCCCTTCGCCAGTGAATAGGCTTGGTGCCTTTGTCAAAGATCAGCTGGCAGTAAGTGTGTGGGTTGATTTCTGGATTCTCTATTCTATTCCATTGGTCAGTGTGTCTGTTTTTATGCCAGTACCATACTCTTTTGGTTATTATAGCTTTGTAGTATAGCTTAAAGTCAGGTAGTGTTATGCTTCCAGCTTTATTTTTTTGGCTCAGCATTGCTTTGGCTATGCATGGTCTTTTATTATTCCATATAAATGTCTGAATAGTTTTTTCCATTTCTGAGAAAAATGTCTTTGGAATTTTGATGGGGATTGCATTGAATTTGTATATCACTTTGGGTAGTATGGACATTTTCACTATGTTGATTCTTTCAATCCAAGAGCATGGGATATCTTTCCATCTTCTTGTATCCTCTCTAATTTCTCTCAGCAGTGTTTTGTAGTTCTCATTATAGAGATTTTTCACCTCCTTGGTTAACTCAATTCCTAAGTATTTTATTTTTTTGGTGGCTATTGTAAATGGGCAGGCTTTCTTGATTTCTCTTTCTGCATGTTCACTATTGGAGAAAAGAAATGCTACTGATTTTTGTGTGTTGATTTTGTATCCTGCTACTGTGCTGAAATCATTTATCAATTCCAACAGTTTTTTTGTAGAGGTTTTAGGCTGTTCGATATATAGGATCATGTCATCTTCAAACAGGGACAGTTTGACTTCATCTTTTCCAATCTGGATGCCCTTTATTTCCTTCTCTTCTCTGATTGCTCTGGCTAGTACTTCCAACACTATGTTGAATAGGAGTGGTGAGAGTGGGCATCCTTGTCTAGTTCCTGTTCTTAAAGGAAAAGCTTTCAGCTTTTCCCCATTCAGGATGATATTGGCTGTAGGTTTGGCATATATGGCTTTAATTATGTTGAGATACTTTCCCTCTATACCTAACTTATAGAGGTTCTTTGTCATGAATGAGTGCTGAACTTTATCAAATGCTTTTTCAGCATCTATAGAGATGATCATATGGTCCTTGTGTTTGAGTTTATTAATATGGTGTATCACATTTATTGATTTGCGTATGTTGAACCAACCTTGCATCCCTGGGATGAATCCCACTTGATCGTGATGAATAATTTTACGTATGTGTTGCTGTATTCTGTTTGCTAGTATTTTAGTGAGGGTTTTTGCATCTATATTCATCAAGGATATTGGCCTGTAGTTTTCTTTTTTGGTTATATCTTTACCTGGTTTTGGTATCAGGATGATGTTTGCTTCATAGAATGAGTTTGGGAGATTTGCGTCCGTTTCAATCTTTTGGAATAGTTTGTAAAGAACTGGTGTCAATTCCTCTTTGAATGTTTGGTAAAATTCTGCTGTGAATCCATCTGGTTCTGGGCTTTTCTGTGTTGGGAGCCTTCTGATAACAGCTTCAATCTCCTTTATTGTTATTGGTCTGTTCAAACTTTCTACGTCTTCACGGTTCAGTTTTGGGAGCTTGTGTGTGTCCAGAAATTTATCCATTTCCTCCAGATTTTCAAATTTGTTGGCGTATAGTTGTTTATAGTAGTCTCGAATGATTCCTTGTATTTCAGATGAATCAGTTGTAATATCGCCTTTTTCATTTCTAATTTTTGTTATATGAGTCTTCTCTCTTCTTTTTTTTGTTAGCCATGCTAATGGTTTGTCAATTTTATTTATCTTTTCAAAAAACCAACTTTTTGATTCGTTGATCTTTTGAATTGTTTTTTGGTTTTCAATTTCATTCAGTTCTGCTCTGATCTTAATGATTTCTTTCCGTCTGCTAACTTTAGGATTGGATTGTTCTTGTTTTTCTAGTTCTTTAAGGTGAAGTGTTAGGTTGTTCACTTGCCATCTTTCCATTCTTCTGAAGTGAGCGTTTAATGCAATAAATTTTCCCCTCAATACTGCTTTTGCTGTATCCCACAGGTTTTGGTATGATGTATCATTGTTTTCATTAGTTTCAATAAATTTTTTGATTTCCTGCTTGATTTCTTCTTGGACCCATATGTCATTAAGTAGAATGCTGTTTAATTTCCATGTGTTTGTATAGTTTCCAGAGTTTTGTTTGTTATTAATTTCTAGTTTTAATCCATTGTGGTCTATACATGGGATAATTCCAATTTTTTTGAATTTATTGAGACTTGATTTGTGACCTAATATCTGATCTATCCTGGAGAATGATCCATGTGCTGATGAGAAAAATGAATATTCTGAGGTTGTTGGGTGGAATGTTCTGTAGATATCTGCCAATTCCAATTGGTCTAGAGTCTTGTTTAGATCTTGTGTTTCTCTACTGATTCTTTGCCTAGATGATCTGTCTAATATTGACAGTGGGGTGCTCAGGTCCCCTGCTATTATGGTATTAGTGTCTATTTCCTTCTTTAGGTCTAATAGAGTTTGTTTTATAAATCTGGCTGCTCCAACATTGGGGGCGTACATATTTATGATTGTTATGTCTTCTTGATGGATCAGTCCTTTTATCATTAAGTAGTGTCCCTCATTGTCTCTTTTTATGGTTTTTAGTTTAAATTCTATTTTGTCAGATATAAGAATAGCTACTCCAGCTCGTTTTTCTTTTCTGTGTGCATGGTAAATCTTTTTCCATCCTTTCACTCTTAGTCTATGTGAATCTTTATGGGTGAGGTGGGTCTCTTGTAGGCAGCATATAGTTGGGTCCTCCTTTTTGATCCAGTCAGCCAGTCTGTGTCTTTTAATTGGGGAATTTAAGCCTTTTACATTAAGAGTTGTTATTGAAAGGTGTTGATTTATTCCTAGCATTTTATTGGTTGTTTGGTTGTCTTAGGTGTCTTTTGTTCCTTGCTTTCTGATTTACTGTTTGTTTTCTGTGTTTTTTGGTTCCTTAGGTTGTAGATAGTGTTTTTGTTAGCTTGTTTTCTCTTCATGAATGCCATTTTTATTATACTAGCGGGTTTAGATTTTTCTTGGGTTTTTATGGCAGTGGTAGTTATTTTTCAGGAACCAAACCCAGTACTCCCTTGAGGATTTCTTGTAAGGGTGGTCGTGTGGTAGTGAACTCCCGCAGTTTTTGTTTGTCTGAGAAATATACTATTTGCCCCTCATTTCGGAAGGATAGCCTTGCAGGGTAGAGTATTCTTGGCTGGCAATCTTTGTCTTTTAGTATTTTGAAAATATCATCCCATTCCTTTCTAGCTTTTAGGGTTTGTGATGAAAAGTCTGATGTTAACCTGATTGGGGCTCCCTTATAGGTGATTTGAAGCTTCTCTCTTGCAGGTTTTAAGATTCTCTCTTTGTCTCTGAGTTTTGCCAATTTGACTATGACATGTCTTGGAGAAGGTCTTTTTGGGTTGAATACATTTGGAGATCGTTGAGCTTCCTGGATCTGAAGATCTGTGATTTTCCCTATACCTGGGAAGTTTTCTGCCACTATTTTGCTGAATATGTTTTCAATGGAATCTCCATTTTCCTCCCCTTCTGGAATACCCATGACTTGGATATTTGATCGCTTAAGGTTGTCTGATATCTCTCTCAGATTTTCTTCAATGTCCTTGATTCTTTTTTCTTTCTTTTTGTCTGCTTGTTTTATTTCAAACAGCCCATCTTCAAGTTCAGAGGTTCTCTCTTCAATTTCGACAAGCCTGCTGGTTAAACTCTCCGTTGTGTTTTTTATTTCGTTGAATAACTTCTTCAGTTCAGCAAGTTCTGCTACATTTTTTTTCAGGACATTGATTTCCTTGTACATTTCCTCTTTCAGATCCTGTATACGTTTCCTCATTTCATCATGATGTCTAGCTGAGTTTTCTTGTATCTCATTCAGTTTCCTTAGAATTATCACTCGAAATTCCTTATCAGTTATTTCAAGGGCTTCTTGTTCTATAGGATCTAGAGTTTGAGATTTATTAACTTTTGGTGGTGTACTTTCTTGATTTTTTGTATTTCTGGTATCTTTTTTTTGGTGTTTATTCATTGTGGCAGGGGGTTTCACAGTCCACCGGTTTGAGACTAATGACTAACTAGGATGTTGCTGTGGTTGCCAATTTCATATGGCTCCCTCCGTGACTGCTCAGTTGGCCTCTAGTGCCTTGTGTGTGTGGTTGCCTCGGGTCTTGGGCTTCTCCAGGGAGCCACCTTTCTGGTCAGCTTGGACTCTGCTGGGCTGGTGGATCACGTACCACAGGGTGTGTGATCTCTGTTGAGCTTTCACTTCCTGTGCAGGACTTCTCCCTGTTCTGTGTGCTCTGGCCCAGGCTGTTAGGTCGTGCAGTGGCGACCCCAACGGGTGTGTGGTTTCTGTCGAGTCTCTGCCTCCCTGGCCGCACGTCTCCCCACTCTGTGCGCACTGTGCTGGGCTGGGGCGTGTCTTCTGCACCCCTCGTCTATCAGCTGGGCCTTCAAGACCCTGCTCAGCACCGCCTCGCCCAGGAAGTCTACCAGGTTTCTGCTAGGCACAGACGACTGGTCTCTCTGAGTGCCTTTGTAGCACTATGTAGATCTTTCTCGGGTCTTGTTCACCTTTGTATCTCCTCAGTATAATCCGAGTCTAGCGCCCACCTGCAGCCTGGTCTCCGGCAGGTTCAAGCGGACCTGGGAACTCTCCTACCACACTATTCCCAACCAGAAATTCGTTAGGCTTTTTTCCAAACTGGTGGCCGCAGAGATGGTATCTGCCTCCCAGTAACAGGGAGTTTACCTGGGGCCAGAGTCCAGGGTGTGGTGGAGTGACAGTCGGCCCGCCCGTACTTCCTTGCCCTCCCGACACTGGCCGGGGACGCCTCCCGCCACCAGCCCTGCCAGAGAACCACGGAGGGAGTGGGAGGGGAGGCCGGCCCGCAGGCTCCGGAAAGCCTCGCGCCAGGCCAAGTAAGTGGTAGGGCTCAGTGATGGCCGAGCTGGGCGGGGCTGCCCGCACCTGGGAAAATGGAGGCAGCACCGGGGTGGTGAGTGGCCTGGTAGTGCAGGCGGGAGCCGGGTGGGCATCCACCCCCCGAACAGAGCTGTGCCAGGGGTCACTCACAGTGCTGTGCCAGGTCGGGCGCTCACTCTGTCTCTGGTTTGTTGCCTTCCCAGTTCTCGGCCGCTGCCGCCTTGGGCTGTTCAGTCGCGGCGCTGCTCGGGCGCTCCCAGGAATCTTCTTTAATGCCGGCCTGAAACCTCAAATCCTGAATAGGGCAGCTGGCCGCCTTCAGCGCGGCCCCAGTCTCCGGGATCCTGTCTACATCCACAGCAGCCCTGGCGCCATGTTCCCTGTTTAGAGACTCGCTTTTGCAGCTAAGAAACAGTTCTTTTCCTGCTCTACACTTCAAAGCTGTTGCCTGTAAATGAGGCAGCCTCTCCTGCTGGGGGCAAAGTGGCGGTCACCCCCCACGACCGGCCAGCAGCAGCGGTCCTCCCTTAAGAGATGGCAAGAGGAAGGTCCACAAGTTTCCCGGCTGCCTGAGGCCCAGTGGCCACCTTTTCCACCTCAGCTACTCCACGCCAGCCGCCGCAGCCGCCGCCATCTTGAAAAAACTTGTTTAGCAAAAGTCTGGCTCTATGGCCTCCCAAAGGTAAATGCTATTGGCCTGAAATTATGTTTTGATAAGTTTTAGCTTTTTATAATTATATCTGTGTGTATTTTATGGTAGTCAATGATAAAATAGATCAGTATCTACATATATTTTATGCATTCATGACACACCTGCCTTTTCTTAATTTTTTCGATATTTCTAGGCTATACAGTTCCTCTGCAAGTTTTTTCCATTTATCACCAATCTCCAAAAATTTTTCCGGTATATTTATTGAAAAAAAAAAAGCACATATAAGTGGACTCCTATAGCTCAAACCCATGTTGTTCAAAAGTCAACTGTATATGTAGACTTGTTGAATTAACTTTCAGAGTGCTTAAAAGGAGGCAGTGCACCTTTCTTTGTCATATTAGATCTTATTTGCTGGCATGAGAAGGTAATAGCTGGAGCTCAAGTAGTCATCTCAACCATCCAGTAGAAACTGCATGATGGAAAGTGCATTCTCTATTGGGTAGGGTGGAGTAAAAGAGAAGGAAGATTAGTTAACTACAGTTTCTCTAGTAGTTAATTAGGTTTAATAGATGTCTGTGCACTAATAACTTGAGAATATTTAAATCTCAATATAAAAATTTTTATGTAAACAATGAAACATCTGAATGAGTTGAATACAGGGACATTCCATAAGTGTACTCACATGTAACTATTAAGTCTTTCACATTTGTAATTAGGTCCCTATGAATGTGGAACCTTCAAACCAGCTCCAAACTACAGGTCCTCAAACATTTTGTAGGAGAGAGAGAAAAACTTTTTCTTATTTAGGTGACAGTTGCACCAATTTCTATAATTCCTAATTTAAATATTCCCAAGTAGTGCATAAAAAGTGAGCAGTTAACTTCAAGAGGCTTCTGTAAGTTTCTGCAAGCTAACCAACAGAGAAACTCTGTCCTAGAAACTAGTATTGGCCCTTCAGTTCACTGACTAATTTTTGGCTTTGATTTGCTGTGCATTTTCCTGCATTTTACATCTTTTTAGTCCTATGCTGCTTGTGAGTCACTGGCAGCAGCCTCTTTTGCTCCCTCTGATTTGACTGACTTTTCTCTTTATAAAATTTTGGCGTTTTCTATTATAAGCCCATAGACATAATTTTGGCGTTTCCCTGTTATTGTTTTCCTGTTTGTGCTCCTCCTCATCTCTCTCTGTCTCTCTGTCTCTCTGTCTCTCTCTCTCCATCTCTCTCTCTCTCTCTCTCTGTGTGTGTGTGTGTGTGTGTGTGTGTGTGTGTGTGTGTGTGTGTGTGTGTGTGTGTGTGTGTGTGTGTGTGTGTGTGTGTGTATAAAATCATAATTTCTCTATGTCATCTGACAGGGCTGTAGTTGCTAACTGGGCGGGCCAACCTGTTGACCCAGAGTTTTTATATCAGAAAAAAAAAAAAAATCTGTAGGAAGAGGTCTTCTAGTACTATCTTGTTTCAAAAACATTCCTTGTATTGTGCTTTATTTTTCTTCCTAAGACACATCCCTGAAGCAAATATAAAGACTAAAAGCATTATTTGCCCTTGGTGGTAGGGCGTGGCCAGAGATCTCATGCTTGAGTGTGTTTACTCTCTGCTCCATTCACCCATACATGCTTGTATTTAGTCACATGCTGGGCTCTGTGTTAGGCAATGAGATGACCAGTGTGCATTGATAAATGTAAATTCCAGCAGTTTACCTTTGAGCACTGTCAACTATCAGAAGCAATTGAGCAGAAAATGTATCCCTGTGGCTGGATAAAAATAAACTCTGTAAATAAATTTGGCTTAAATAGAAAGAGAATTCATTAATTGACCATCACATGCCAATCAATAAACTGTGCCCATCAATTATTACCTTCTTGCATATTCTTCAACGAAAAAAGTATCTAAAGAAAATGTCTTTGAATTGCCTTGATCTTGGAAAACCAACAACTACAACAACCAAACAATGATAACTCTAAATTATGTTTCTCTGCGATTCCTATTTTCATTCATAATTTCTATATATTGAAATCAGTCTAAAATAAGTAATTTTATATTCATTTTATAGCCTTTAGTATTTACAGTATTTTCATGAAACCTTTAACCAGGTATCATAGATGAGAGCCTCTTAAAATTAGATAGTACTTTACTAATCTATCATTATATTTAACATTTCGCTATATATATTACATACTGTCATGCACTGCACATAACAACATTTTGGTCAATGATGGACCAATTAGCCTTAGAAGAGCTGTTGTGTAGAATACAGCTTTAAGCAGAATGCTAGCCATTAAAAAGTCTTTTTGTAACCTCAGCTCACAGTATAGCTTGTGGGAAAATGCTGCAGGACTTAGTGCGCAGAAAGAGCAAGATAATAAAAGCGAACTGGGAACTTGGTGAACTAACTGTTCTTCCTTTGGAGTCACACCCATCCAGGAATAAAATAACATTTAGCTTGTGGAAGTCAGATAATGCCCATGTCCTAAAAATAAGCTGAACAATTACAGAACTGTCCAGAAGATGACAAAAGCCCGGAATCTGCAAGGTTGTATGTAGCGTCCCCTCGAAGGGAATAACCTCCCCCTTTTGTTTTCTACACTTTTCCTTTTAGAAACCCTGCTGAGGCTCCTGAGCCTTGGAGACAGTTCCCCTGTTTTCCCAGGTTGCACTCCCTGAATGAAGCTTACAAACCTTGAACCAATGCCTCAGACTCTTGAGTCCTTTATTTCTGGCAAAAGAGCAGCCATATTTGGGTGCCAGTTACAAGAACAGAAGCTTGTCTGTCATTTGTCTCTTTATCAAAGTTCCTAGAACAGTACCTGGTATATAATAGGTATTCGATAAATATTTGATGAATGAATGAATAAACTCTAAATAAGGCTTATAAGAAATACTTAAAAGGGCTGGACATGGTTAGCCTGTACAAAGAAAGACTCAGGGAATACATGTGAGCAGCTGTCATCAAAATATTCTACAGAAATTTCAAATGGAAAAAGAATTGGATTTTTCTGGTATGGCCTAAAGATTGGGATATATATTTTGACTTAAACGAGAAAGAAACATTCTAAAAATCAAAACTGTGGAAAAGTCCAATGAGTTGTTTGGGAAGTTTTTTTTGAGTAAAATCTGCATGGCCATTAGGAGGGTTCCCACAGCAAGGATTCAGGCTTAGGACAGTTAATTTAGCTGCATAATATATGAACCCCTCTCATACACAGGAGCTCCCTCCTCATTAATTATTATAACCCAGTGTGGCATCAAGTTACTTTAAAAGATAACACTAGTAATCTAATTGAACAGATTTTATTTGCCTCATCAAGCCAATGAGTTGCTCAGGATACTGGAAATATCATGTTTTAGACCTGTCTCGATGGAGTATCAAAATTTATAAAAGTTATGAGAAATCCATCTCCTAAAAAAAATATTTTTATGATTTATTCTTATTTTTCTATGCCCTCTTAACTCACCACCATAATCACCATATCATTTCTTGAGGAAAGTGGAACAAATGTTATTAGGAGAGACAGTACAAATCAGCTCACTGGGACCATTACCTTTTTTCCAAGTAAATCCTTTCCATCTTTTTTTTACAGATGCCCTATTGTCTTCAGCACACATGACCATGCACACCAGGGATACAGGATCTAATGGGCATTTTTGCCTTTGGTTTTATTCATAGTCAATATTGTAGGGGAGGAAAAACATTCTCTCTATCCACCTACATTCAATAATTAGGTCTATAAAATAAACTGACAACAGGCAGATTAATAGGACAAAAGGTACACAAATGCATTAATTTGTAATTTGCATTCATGGGAGCAACACATGAAAAAAAGTGACTACCCATGAAAGTAGTGAGATTTGAGAGCTTATATACCATCTTTGTAAGGGAAAGGAAAGGGAATGTAGGCCATTTAGAGGAGAACAAATGAGTTTGAGGAAAAACAAATGGGCCTTACAAGAATAAATGGAAGATATGACAGTTTTTGACAGAATTTGTTTGGGTGTGGTGTTGACTTTCAGTCTCCTCTCCTGTGATAACAATCAATCTTCCCTGGTTGATGAAACCCCCGGTGATGGGAGTTATGACAACTGAGTTCCTTTTGGAGGCTCTTTCTTTAGGCAGATAATGGGGAGATCAGAGAAAGCCTCTCCCTGCATTTGCTGTTTTTCAAGTGTCTTCAGCTCAAAACAATCAATATGCCAACATGGCGTATTTTCGGGTTGAATATTCTGGTTTCCAACAGTATTAATTGTTCAGCAGTCAAATAGCCAGCATAGCACAGACTGTATAATATATCAACTGAGTGAAAAGCAAGAAGCATGGAAACTTTCCCATTAATACTATGGTCCAAAGACAGAAGATAAGGAACTTCAAGCTGGAGTACTCTAATAGTTTTTAGTGTACAACAACAAAGGGACAGAAATGCTGACTAATTTCCCAATTACACTGGAACCATCTACACTAGTTAGGGTAGTCAGAGGTCAAGACCTGAGGCCAACCTGACAGAATTTGAATCCCTGTTTTACCACTTAACTAGCTGCAAGATTCGGGGCAAGTAATTTAACTTCTCTCATTTATTGCACAGTGGCTATTATGTTATGCAGTTTTGGGGAGGAGCCAATAAATTAATGCAGGTAAAGTACTTATCAAGACGCTTGATACATCATAAACGACCCACAAATGTTAACACTTCTAGTTGCTATTCTATACTTACGTTCTTTACAAAGCCTTTCCTAAGCCTAATACCATTGCCTCTTCTCTCAGTGGCTGCGTTGTTTTTCTTTTAATCAATTGAAAGTAAAGAAGAAATGATAGAAATTAACATTAAAAAATTGAGATAGAGGAAGGGAAAAGAAGAGAGAATAAAGGTCTATGATACGACAGCATGTCTTGTGACTACAAAGTAATGAGGTTGACAATTTTATTCTGCAGAAAAATCTACAGGCAAATTCTTAACAGGAATTTCATTCCAAAAAAATCTGAGCAATGACAGCAAAATGGAATAAATTGCGTTCCCCCAAGGGGACGTTTGAAGTAAAACACCCATTTTGGTTATGTATCTTGTAAAATTTCCACAAGAAAAAAAAAACTTGTTATTTTATAGAAAACATATTTAATCCTTAAAATTGCATTAGAATAACTTGCAAATAAGACATGTATGTGCACACACACATACACACACCACACACTCCTACTCTTCTGTAGTAATTGCAAAAATCTCCATCATAAGGCAGAGTTCAGAGTTTAGATGGACACATCTTTGATGTCATGGGTCAAGAACAAATTACACTGTGAGCTTTTCAGTTTGGCCACATTAAAACAACTTTGATACTCCATGTCAGTTCATCAAACATTTACTGAGCTTCTATATTATGCAGGAATTGAAGTAGATTTGAAGAAAGATTAAACAAAAAAATCTTTTGATACAGTCCCTCTATGATATAGTGAGTGAATCAGACACACAAACAACTAAAACAATGCTCTTGAGAGCTTCTGATAGAAATGGGAAATGTGTGACAAGAGAGTACAAGGGAAAGGGATAACAATCAGGTCCGTAGAGAAGGATTTGCGGTTTCCTTCAGGAAGTGTAGCTTGAGCTATGCCTCGAAGAATGGACAGAAGAACTCTGGCAGGAGGAGAGAGTGAGGGTCCGGCATCAGAAGCAGAGAGTTTTGAAGAAAAAAATGTTTCTATGGAAGCCTTTATCTCTTAACTATCTTAACTCTATGTTTGATGTCTGCTGGTGCCAATCCCAGATTTCCTGTGGCCCTATTATAAGAATCTACTCAATGATTGACTCCGCCACTCCCACATTGCTTTTTAGTAATTAGTAATATTTTTGAATGATTGAATTGACCAACAATAGGTGGTCAGAGAACATTTTGAGAGGCCGACTTTCAGTTCTGAAGAAACTGATATGAACAAAATACCTATAAAAGATTCTGGCAAACCCTCCAAGATAAGGGGAGATACAGATATGTGTACCATCTCGCATTTTTTGCACCAGCCACCAAATTTCTTTTAATACTCTACTTCAGAGTCTGGATGTTGGATTATCAGTAACTCTACAGGCCAAGCAAAAGAGATGGCTAAGCAATTCCCTGATACTCTGCCAATGCAGTGTAAGCCTAGAACCAATTTTGCTCAATATATATGCTGTTCTTATTATTCCATGATTCAGTCTACAAAAAGCAATGCATCTCCTGCTTTAAATGGCAGCCAATTTTGTTTGTTTTAGCTTTAGGTGAGCAATACAGAGGAAAACCCATGTGGATTGAGGATATAAACATGGAGACTGAAGTTGATAAGACCACTTCTCTTTTTTTACTAGAATGACTAGAAAAAGCATAAAAGATCAATTGAAGAGTTTGATAAAAAAAAAAAAAAAAAAAAGACTAAAATCTCAACAAATGAGGCAGCAATTTATCATTTGGATGATCCAAATGAGAAAAGCAGTGCACTGAATAATGTGACAATATTAAGCAACAAAATAGTGAATGATTAGAAGTGACAAATTGAGAACAAAAATAAGGAAAACAATTTCATTATCATATAAAAGAAAATTTGACAAATTCTTCCAAGAAAATAACCAATTTTGCTTCTTTGTCTTAGTTGAACAATTTAAAATAAAAACAATTATTCTGTTTTCAAGGAATTCTGTAAATGTGAGGTAGTTAAATTTTTATACAATTTCAATAATTAAGAATTGCAAATATAAAGAATTTTGCATGTTGATGATCTAAACTTTACAAAATCAGTTTCAATTATTCAGAGTGAATTAAAAGTAGAAGAAAAACTGATAACTATATTAATACCTATAAATGTTAAAAAACAAAATGTTTTATTTATTATAAATAGCAACAATGAAATATAGCTTTTCATTGACTCTTGTTAGAAAATTTTAGATCATATGTTTTATAGAGTTGATTGTATTGTCTGACCTCTAATTCATAGCATTTTAACCCCTCTTTCCTTCTTATTCTTTAAAACAGAAAATTATGTATGATGTTTCTTGTTAACCTAGATCATAGCAATACAGCATCATGGACAGGATGTTGGCTTTAGGATAGCTGCTCATGGATTCAAATCCTCAGCATTGTCATTTTCTAACCATGGGCTCGGGAAAATTTCTTAAGTTTTCTGGGTTTCTCATATTCAAACTTGACCTAACATACTCTGTCTTTCAGAATTATTGTGAGGAATTAATAAGATAATGTCTGGGACAGAAACAAATAAAGGAACGAAGCATAGTACCTGTCACAAAACACACATCCACAATGTTAATTTTCTTCCACCATCCCATTACACAGTCTCAAAAAAATGTTAAAAATTCAACCTCTTCTAAGATCCAATCAAAATTAACAAGAGTGAGAGAAGTCAAGTAAGTTGGTTTCTAGTGACTTCATCTGCAAAGTTTGTTACACGGTCCAGGGATTCACATAATGAAGAAGACTAGAGTTAAATGAAGTTTGCCTAGCACAGATAACATAAATATCCTTTTCTTCAATTATGTTAACAATTACTAAAAGTTTACAAAAAATAAAAAAAGTTACGTGCTTAGTTAGTCATTTGTTACCTATGCCTAATCTAGATTTAAATAGGTGATGGTTTAAAAAACAAATTAATGTTTTAGATTCCTATTTGTAACATGTAACAATAATAATTTGTTTACTTCAGTAATACTTTATGTCTTTTGATATATCTTTATTTGACTACATTGACTAAAAATGGGTTATTTGGAAAAAAACATACAAAGTTTGATGATTGGAAAAAGTCTTAAGAATGGCTTAATTTATATAGATAATATATACAATGATAGAAATGTGATTCATATTAGTTTAATAATGCTTTTATTTGTGAAAATACCAACCAGTTTGTCTCTAGAATCAATATGCACATGCACAGTAGGAGAAATATTTCTCTGACTATGCCTGTGGAACTTCCTCAAAGTGGAAGACTTGAGCTAATTTTTTTTTGATATGGATACTTCATTTAATGACAGTTTTTATAGAAAATTGGAAGTTACTTTACATGTGAAATGACAGTGTTGAGTTAAGGCCAAAAAATAATAAATATCCTCAGCATTTAAAAAATAACAAGTAGGGCTGGAAATGAGAAATGGGACAAGTGACGTAGTGAGGGATGAGGATGGGGCTCAGTGACAGGGTGATAAGTTGAAAAGGCTTCCAGGATGGAGCTGACTGAATGACCTGGGTGCCAGGTCAACTGACCCCTGACCTAATTATTTTCCATAATATAGTTTATATTCCCAGTTTATATTGAAAGTTTATATTCTAAGCAGAGAATGTATGTATGTATGTATGTATGTATATATGCATGTATGAATGTATTTTAGATAGGAAAATTTTTCTAAATTCTATTACACACTCTTTTGGGGAAAAATACTATTTTTTCATATTTTTTATATCAGTACCAGTTATTCATCTGGGTTATAATAGAGTAAGATATTTATGCTGTGTTGGAAACTTTTTCCTTAAACACAAATGGTCCCAGACTGACATTTTATTCTGTGTTTAATTCTGCAGTGTTTGGTTCTCTCTTGATGTCAAGCTGTCAGGAATCATCTTGTGGCCATTACACCTGCCACAGTAGTCACTTCTTGCCTTCCCAGGGGAAACAGGATGGTATTATTACAATGAAAACAGAATGAACCTTGGGGTCAGACAGATCTGAGTTGTACCCTGGATTTCTCATGTTGGCCATGTTACTCAGACTAAATTAGACTACCTATCTTCACCTGTAAAATGAGAATGATATGACCTATCTGTTGTATGAATTAAGGGAACAACATTTTCAAAATACATAACTGGATTCCTGACACAGGTAGAGCACTCAATAGACCTCCTTTCCACATTCCCCCACGCTGTTGAAAGTAACCCTTTGTTATTGTCGTTGTCGGAGAGCACTAATCCAGCTTGGTGAAGTGTTACCTGAAATAATGGTAACTTGACTGTGATTCACTGTCTGAGAGACTCTCTAATGGGTTTACATTTGTCTATTTTGTCTGTCTACTTCTAGGTTTTAGGCTATATTCCAAAAATTTGAGATTTTTTTTCTGAATAATTGAACTGTTCCCACAGTATTGCAAAATCTTAACATTCAATATTCTTTATTTTCCTGTGTTAATACAAAAAGCCCTTGTGCTAAATTGAGAAACTGAGTTTTCCTACTCACATATGCCATAAGGAAACCAGTGGAAATGTGAAATATACCAGTTATTTTTCATATAGACCAAATAAAATTCCCCAGATTATTTACTTTATTGAATATTTTCCCTAAAACACATTTAATTCAGTCGATTATTTACTTTATTGAATATTTTCCCTAAAACACATTTAATTCAGTCGAACTGGTTTCATGTATATTTTACTAAACATGCTTCAGATGGTACCAGTTTAGTATTTCTAAATTATTTTTATAGATTATGAAAATAAATTCCAACTTATACCATTGTTGCTGAGTTCTATGTTTTTGATTAATTTAAAACTTTCTCAAAATATAAAATTCCCATAGAAAGAAATCCTAAGGAAATTTGTTTTAAAGAATGATAGCTCATTTTGTGGGCTTAATTATAAGCTCCACTTTTAATTAATTATAATCTGGTACTTATAGGTATTATATTATACCTATAATAGATTGTAGGGATATACAAACAACAATAATAAAAAATCTTAAATTTTGTCTCTTAAGGTATAGATACCTCCCCTTCCCCTTTTTTGTTTGTTTGTTTTAAGGGAATAAATGCCTACTTTCCTCCTCACAATAAAAAAAAACTATCTTTTAACATAAATTTTATTTACATTTTATCATTTCTTAATTATTTTTTGTTATATCTGCTTAAAATAGAAAAAAATTCTATGCATCCTTAATCAATATTACATTCGTTCAAATATTACAGCAAGAAAGCACACAGAAATCACAGCACAGAGATATAAAATGTATAAAATAAAAACTGAAAAAGATATCAAATGAAGCAGAAAAATGTTTTACTTGGTTTTGTTTGTATCAGACTTTGTTATTTTCTCATAATGATCTACTTAAATGAGTAGCTCCAAGGAAATTTGACTAATTTTTTCACATACACAGTGTTTATTGTGATTTCAAAAAGAAGACTGTTTTGTTCAAGAAATTGATCCTTTCCTACAAATATATAACAAGAGAGAATATTAGAAAAATAAATATCAATGGATTCATTTTTTAATTAAAGTTTCTATTGAGTCTTATAGATCTGAGACCAATGCTATTAATGAGATTATTTTGATAATGTTGGTGCTAGTTATATTAGTTTGTTTTCTTTTGCTTATAACAGATTACTGGAAACTATGTAATTTATAAAGAAATAAAATTTCTTACAGTTTTGGAGGCTGGGAAGTCCATGGTCCAAGGGGACACATCTGGTGAGGGCCATCTTCTTGGTGGGGACTCCCTACAGAGTCCTATGGCAACACAGGTTATCACATGGCAAGAATGGCACAAGTGAGAAACTAACCTCACTTGCTTTCCTTGTAAAGCCATCAGATGGCCCATTAAACTATCAATCCATTACTCTAATCACCTCTTAAAGGCCCCACTTTTTATCACCATATTGGGAGTTAAGTTCAAACATGAGCTTGGGGGGACATTCAAACCACAGCATTCTGCTCCTGTCCCCCCAAAGCTCATGTTCTTATCATATACAAATGCATTTGTCCCGTCCCCATAGCTCCAAAGTCTTAACTCATTCCAGCACCAACTCAAAATGTTCTAATTCCTACCAGTGAAATTAAAACAAGTTATCTACTTCCAGGATACAATGGTGAGAAAAGCATAGGGTAATATTTCCATTCAAAAAGGGAGAAATAGGACAAAAGAAAGGGGTAGTAGGTCCTAAACATGTCTGAAATCTAGCAGGGCAGGAATTGAATCTTAAAGTTGACTTCACATCTACACACTGGTGTGGGGGTTGGGCCTCAAAGTCCTTGGGCAGGCCTGCTCCTATGGCTTCCCTGGGTTCAGCCACACTTCAGCTCCATCAGGCACATTGCACACTGGTAGCTCTACAGTTCTGGGGTCTCGATGGTGGTCCTGCTCCCATGGCTCCACTAGCCATGGCCTTGGTGGGGTTTCTCCGCTGCAACTCTGATCCTACATTTCTGGTTGTCATTACTCTAGTGAGGGCTCTCTGCAGTGTCTCTGCCTCTGTGACAGACTCGTCCTGGGTCCCCAGGCTTTTCTAAACATCTTCTGAAATCTGGAGGGAGGCTGTCGTGCCTTCACACTCTCACATTCTGTTAGCCTGCAGACTTAACACCATATGGATGTCACCAAGGTTTCTGGCATGTATCTTCCAAAGCAGTGGGTCCAGCAGCATCTGGGGCCAACTTAGCCATAACTGAAGCAGCTGGAGCAGCCAAGGTGCAGGGAGCAGCATCCTGAAGTGGCCCTGAACAGTGAGCCCACAGAAGGCACCCTGGCCCTATTCTTCAAAACCATTCTGTCTCCTTAGGCCTCTGAGTCTGTGATAGGATGAACAGCCTTGAAAATCTCTGAAATACTTTGGGATCTTTCTTCCATTTCATGATGATTCCTTCTTTCTGTCCTGACCTCCTTAGCTGCTGGTTGCTGGGTTACACCCTTAGTTTCCTCTTCCAAATATACTGTTTTTCTCTTTAAGTGGCCTGGCTAAAAGTTTTCCAAATTTTTATCCTCTGATTCCCTTGTAATCATAAATTTTGGCTTTATGTTGTGCCTTAGCTGCCATAACTCAGTGTAGGCTGTTACAAGTAGCGATGCAGCTACATGAATGCTTTGTTGCTTAGAAATTTCTTCTACCAAATACACGGGTTTGTCACTTTAAAGTTCCACATTTCATAAAACCTTTGGGCATGGATACAATCCAGCTAACTTCTTTGCCAGTTCACAACAAGGGTGACTTTTACTCTGGTTCCCATTAAGCTATTTCTCATTTCTATCAAAGACCTCCTCACAATGGCCTATCAGCATTCTGGTCACCAGCATTTAACCAGTCTCTAAAACGTTTCAAACTTTCCCTGGTCGTCTTGCCTTCTAAGCCCACAACAGAATCTAGTCCTTCTCTCTTGCTCCTTTAAATTCTTCCAGCCTCTGCCCATCTCTCAGTTCCAAAGCCGCTTCCACAATTTCATATATTCATTGTAAGCAACACCATGCTTCTCAGTATCAATTTTCTGCATTAGTCCATTTTCTGTTGCTTATAACAGAATACCAGAAAATGGGTAACTTATAAAGAAATAAAATTTATTTCTTACAATTTTGGAGTTTGAGAAGTCCAAGGTCCAAGGGAGTGCATCTGGTGAAGGCCTTCTGGTGAAGGACTCCCCATAGGGTTCTGTGGCAATGCAGGGTATCACGTGGTGGCATAAGCAAGAGAGCTAACCTTCTCACTCACTCTTCTTATCAAGCATCAGAACCATGCCCATGACAACCCATTAAACCATCAATCCATTACTCCATGAATGTATCAATCCATTCACGAGGATACCATCCTCATGATCTTATCACCTCTAAAAGCCCCCATATTCCATCACCATATCGGGGGTTAAGTTCCTATATGAGTTTGGGGGAACATTCAAACCACAGCAATAGTATTTTCCAAAAATAGCCACAACAATATTTCCTATTTTACATTACCCTCTCGGTATGATTTTAACATTTCTATCATCAAGGGGTAAGGTCTACATTCCCTCTCCTTCAATCTGGATGTAACTATGTCTATAGCAGAAGTGAGCCTATCTAAGTGAGTCTGTGTCATAAACGGTGATACCACTTCTGACTGATTTTCTTGAATTCTTGCTCTTGGATCCTAGCCACATGCTGTGAGGAAGCACAAACAGCTAATGGGGAGGTCTACATAGAGAAGAACTGAGACCTCCTGGACCATAGCCCTAGCTTAGCTCTGCTGACAGCCAGCACTAACTTGTCAAGTATATGTATAAACCATCTTGGAAGTGGATTCTCCAGCTTCTAGTTAAGCCATATCTGTTGATGTTACAGAGAGCAATAATTAATCATCCCTTTGAAACCTGCCCCAATTGTAGATTTATAAGAAAATCTAATAATTGCTGTTTTTTTAAGGCATTAAGTTTTAAGATAACTGATACAGATAATTTTCTTAAGTGTTTTTTTTCTTCTGTGTTGGGAGGGAGGAGAGAGGCAAGGGGACACCCTTTAGAGACTCCTTTCCCAGGGAGCTACGTCTAGGATCTCACCATTTCCTGTAGACTCCTCAAATATTAACTTCGTGTGAGTTCAGAGTGATCATTGTCCACTTTCCTAGTGGAGAGGCAAACAATTTTGCTTTAATACCTTTTATAAGAGGTAGAGGAATTTCACATATATTTTTCTGTTAGTGATGTATTCAAATATTGAAACATGTCTATGTCAAAAGTGTTTTTTTTCATTCACACAAATATCTAAATAAGTTCAAACACCTACCTAAATAATAGGTTTTCTTTGATCCGCCCAGCTGAACTCAGTATTATGTAAGAACTGTTAATGCCAGTGTATTTTTTTTTAGCTCAAATTGAGAAGTAGAGACTTTAGAATTGTCCACCTTAAAGAAAGTATCTCTTAAGAGTGATTTCCTGCAACTGTGGCTTAACAGCAGAAAATATAACAGTAACTCTATAAAGAAAGAATATGGTTCATCATTAAAATAATCTGGGTCTTCTCTTATCAAAATAGCATATAGTTATAGATTATCTATGCTGCTTGCTGGTGTATCAGTAGCCTGTTTTTATTGCTGAATAGAATTCCATGTATGGATATACAAAATGTGTTGCTTAACGCCAGGGATACATTCTGAGAAATGGGTCATAAGGTAATTTCTTCATTGTAGGAACATCATACAATGTACTTGTACTTAGTAACATCATAGCTGTCATAATATAGTGCAACACATTACTCATGTAGAACAAATAGGCTATATCATACAGTCTAGGTGTGTAGTAGGCTGTACCACCTAGGTTTGTGTAAATACATTCTATGCTGTTTGTACAATGACAAAATCACCTAATGATGCATTAAGAGACACACGACTATAAAATTAAATGCTAGTTAAAAAAATTATGAAATTTCATGCTTTATATTCTAGAATGACAGTTGTTAAACACATTAATAATACCAAGGTTGATGAGATTGTGAGGAATGTGGGAACTCTCATACAATGCTCATAGGAAGGTAATCTGGTATATTTCTGATGGACAATGTAGAACAAATATCTAGATGTAAAAATTGATCAGAGGCTGCGATGTACTCAACAAACCCTGATTCCCTTTTCTTCAGGGGCACATAACTGAATTAAATTTCTTGTTAGATGTTGGAGCTGGAGGTAGTTGACCATATGATGAAGATTTGTTCAACGGAAAGTGATTGGAAGTGATATATACTGCTTTAAATCCTGACCACTAAAAAATCACGTGCGTAATATATTATGTCCTCTCTATTTCCTGTCTACCAGTTGAATTATGGTAATCCAGCAAAGGACTTTAAGACCTTACTGAATGAAAGATCTATGAGTTGGAAGGTTTCTGAGTCCCTGATTTACTGTGTAGAAGATAGCCACTAAAGACAGCTGGTCAACAAAGAATGTGTATGTTGCATAATTGCATTATGAAAATAAACACTTGTGTTAATCCACTGAAATTTTAGGGTTGTCTGTAATAAACACTGATTTATACACAAATCGGTACCTTAAAATGGGTGCTGACATAGCAAAAACCTAATATATGAGGTACTGGGTTAAGTGGTCAGGTGGTGGCAACAAGGAAACTGATAGCAGGGGCTAGGAAGATGGTGATCTTGTACTAATATGATAGTAAAATATGTGGTGAGAATCTTGCCTGTGATAACTTATAAAGTAGACCACATGCCTTACTGATCTTGTAGTGCTAGGGAAAATGGTTGGAAAGAATCAGAGTGTTTGTGTGTGTTGGTGGTGTTGGCTGCCTCTAGAAAGTAACAGGAAAGTGACAATCGCAAAGTCTTGGCTAGTCTGTAACTGGGTGTGAAAAGTATAGAGATTTAGATAGTAAAGAGATTGGATAAATAAAATTTGGATAAACAAGAAAGTGACAATCTCAAAGTCTTCGCTAGTCTGTAACTGGGTGTGAAAAGTATAGAGATTTAGACAGTACAGAGATTGGATAAATAAAACCTTCCACTTCTAGAGGCAAACAGTGAAAGACAAAATTGAAAAAAGCTTTAAGCACTAAAGAAATTGCAAAGCTTCTAAATTGAAAATAATGAATCATTTCTGTGGTAATGATCAGGTTAAAGATATGGATTTTCCACCTGTTGTTTAAGTTGTCCAATGTAATTACCGTTATGTTGGGACTGCTGCATGGGTTAGAGGAAGCAAAAAAATAAATCTTAAGTTTTTTTTTTTTTTTTTTGCTTGATAAATAGCTTTGGCTATGGTCAGTGGCATGTGGAACTCACTGGAAGCAAATTTAACAGAGACCTGCTAAGTTTATATGAGAATATTAGTGCCAAAGAAAATATGAACCTGAATTTAAAAGCCACTGACTAAAAGATAATATAATTTTAAGAATCCTATATATGTACTAAAAAGAACTGGCTATAAAATCAGGGTAAGCCTAAGAGAGGCATAGTCCTCATTGCTCACCTCAGACCACTTCAGCTACGAATGTAAAAGATGAGTAGAACCACTGGTCAAGGGAGTTCCATACAAACACCAAATCACAGTCTCATAAAGCAATATCCCACACCCACAGAGGGTCTTTATAATGCTTACCTAGTGGGATTTCTAGATGTCTGCTCACAGATGACTGCTTTGCATCTCCCACTCTGCCCTTTTCATATAGGATTTCTGTTATGGTTATCTTCTTCCAACTGCACCATTGTATATTGGGTGTAGTGAAAGCAGAAGCTGTCTTTCAAGCTCACCAGACCAGAATACCCATATCTAGATCTAATAAACAGGACTACACTTAACTCACACTGATATCTGCACTTCAAGTTGGATGCAGTGACCAGATAGGACTTCAGAATATATCTCTCAGAAACGGGGTAAGTAGGAAAAAGTGTAAAACTGATATATGGAGGACCAGATGAATACAGTGTATTAGAGGCTGCAGTGGATTCACCAAAAAACATATTTCTTTTCCACTTGGGCACACAGTTAAACCATGCTTTTTATATAGATGTGACCATGTGACAGAATTATGGCCAGTGGAATATGGGCAAAAATGATATGTGATACCTCCAGGCCTAATTCCTAAAAATCCTACCAAGCGATCCTCCATAATTATTTTGTAGAGAATACACTGGAGGACTCCAAGTCTCCAGAGGATGGCAGAATGTTGAAACAGAAGGAACCTGAGTCAGGAAAACAACACATACAGAAGATCTGCTTTCCTCATGACAGACTGTTGCATGACCGAGAGATAAACTTTTACTGTATTAAGCTACTGAATTTTGGGGTGGGTTGTTAAAGCACCTGGTACATTCTGACTAACCTACCATCTAAGTCAATTATATTTCATTGACTTTTTCCCTAAGGTTGTAGTTAGAGTCACATACAAATATATATATATTCAATACGATAACTTAAGTTATGCTTATGATAACAATACTTTGAAAAAATGTCTTTAGGGAACTAATTAAATTAATTATAATTCTCCAATAATTGAATATTTTGCATCTATTAAAATGATACATGTATCAATATGGAAATAAATTTTAGCTATATTCTTCACTGAGGAACTTTTGTAATGTAGTTAACATAACTCTGTGATAGTTATTTGATCCTATATACACAACATTATTAATAGTTGGAGTGGGTCAAACACGTCTCTCAAAATTTTCATTTACTGGTAACTTACCCTCTATTGTCATAGTGTTAAGAGAGTGGGATATCCTCTTATGGGAATTGAAAGATTGGGCCTTTAAGAGATGATTAGATTGTAAGGACTGTGCCCTCGTGAATGGATTAATTCATTGCTGAAGGTAGTCATGGGCGTGGTTCTGATGGCTTTATAAGTGTGAGAAGTTTAGCCGTTTCTTGCTCAGCTCATTCTTGCCATGTGATACCCTGAGTTGCTGTGGAGAGTCACCACCGAGAAAAAGGCCCTCACCAGATGTGTTCTATATTTGGTATTTTACTTATTCAGGCCACTTTCGCATTTTCCTTAACTACAAATTTCAGTTTATCTGTGACTTTTTCTGTCGCTAGTGTACACTTCAGCTACAGCCTCCTTTTGGAAGTGCTCTTTTCCTTGGCTTTCATGATTCTCCTGATCACTTGTTCTCAGTCTCCTTTGCAGGACTATCCCACTTTTACTTACTCCTTAATGCTAATGTGTTGGTGAAACTCAAGATTCTTTCTAAACCTATTTGGACCTGTTCTTATTCTATATACATACTACCAAGGCAATATTGTCCATTTCCATTGTTTCAATTACAATTTATATGTTAAAGAATTTTAATTTTTTCTTCTAACTTTATCTGTCTTGTAAGCATCAGGGCTATGTGTCAGACTACCTACTTTTTCTTGGGTGCCTTAAAGGTATATCAACTACAACATGTTGCAAGATTATCTCCTTGTCTCTACCAACAAAACTATGTGTTCCCTATCATAGTCATACTAAGATTCATTCTCCTGCCCAAATCAGAAAACTAAGCATCATATTTGCCCTCCTCTCCTCCGTCAAACATCAAGTTTTGATATTCAGTCATTTAAAAAATACTTATTGAACATTACAGTATCTCAGATGCTGTGCTAGACACTGGGTCCACAATGGGGAGCAAGAATAGGCATAATTCCATTCCTAATGGAGCACACATTCTTTTGTCGGACACAAATCACAAACATTAATCCTATAACCATGCAAGTATGTAAAATGTTACAAGTCTGATGAGTATTATACATGAGAGGGACATAGCACTAAAATAACATCATCTCACTTAGGGATGTCAAGGAAGGATGTCCTAAGAAAGTAAAGATTGGATAAGATGTGAAATAAAAGTAAGGACTTATTAAGTGAAAAGGAAAGAGGAGGATGAGTACTAGCACAGGCCCTGTGACAAGAGGAAGTATTGCAGGGACAGGGCCTGTGAGTCAGGAGAGTGGTCTGAGATGAGCTTGGCAAGATTTGTAGAAGTCAGACTGAGCAGAGCTTAGTAGATCTTGTTAAATAAATTTTGCTTTCATCCTAGGAGATGGAGACAGCTTCCGAAGCATTTAAGCATAGATGTAACATTACTGAATTCACATTTCAAAGTGATTAGTCTGTCTGCAATGACGAGAGCAGGTTACAGTGGGGCCAAAGTAGACCAGTTTGGAGGCTGTAGCAGTTGTCTGAAAAAGAGATGATGGTAACTTGGAACCAGAGTGATATCATCGGGAAATGAAGCAAAGCAGAGAGACTTAATAAATATTTAGGAAGCAATATTGACAATATCTATTGATGAACTGGATGTGGGATGGGGAGGTAGGAGATGAGGCGTCAGGAAGAATCTGAGATTTCTGGTTTGTATAACTGGGCACATAGTGGACTGACCTCTTAAATGCTCAGTCAGTCTCCTCCATTGTCTCTCACTGAGATCTCTACAACAGCTTTCTCACTGGTCTCCCACACTTCCCATTGCTCTCTGTCACTTTTTTTTACCCCAGTTGGTCAGTATGCCCCTCCTAAACTAAAACTCTAATTTATTTATGCCTTCAGTACTCACAATCAAGTCCAAATTCTTCATCTTACCCTCAGAAGAAATCCTGTCATTATTTCATCCTTTTGAATCTTTCCAAACTTATTTCTAGCCTCATTTTACTTAAGTATCCACACTTAGAATCCACCTTTTATGTATGAGGAAAATGGAGCATTGAGATGTTAAGTAACTTGTCCAAGGTCACATATCTAGTAAGGGCCAGAGGCAGGATTTGAATCCAGGCCAGCTGTGCTCTTATCCCCTATCTCTGCTACCTCCAATCTCACATATGATGTGAAATAGGCAGAAGATTTGTTTTTACCACGCTAGTCAGTTTAAGTATTCTTGTATTGAACTATTTTCAGTTTTGTGAATGCTCCATGTTCTTTCTTCATCTTAAAATTTGCACATGCTATTTTATTTAATGAGAACATGCTCCCAGTCCTTACCCTCCTTTTCCTGGCTAACTCCTACTCATCCTTTAAGGGTCAGCCTAGACTTCACACCCCCAGGAAGCTTTCTCTTGAAGCTCCTCACTGCTAATACTAGATACTGATCTGGTGCCCTTATCTGTTTCTATTCTCCTAGCACTCTATACTGAATTTATTTTGATTGTAATATTGCCTAACTTTTTTGTGTAATTATTTGTTTATTTGTTTATGTCTTCCTTAATTATAAACACTTTGAAACTAGGAGTCATATTCTGGTTATTGCATCTCTGGAACCTAGCATTAAGTTTTCGATAAACAATTATTGAAGAAAAAATTGCATTCATGAATAAATGCATGAATAAAATTTTAAATTTCATAATAGGGAACTTGAATTTAATTTGCATGCCCCAGAACATTTTGCTGCCAGTGCTACAACTAAGGAATTCCTTAAGAAGAGACAAATGTGATAAGTTTTTTAAACTTTTCTTTCTTTTTATAGCCTAGATTATGCCAACTTATTGACTAATTTCCCAGAGAATTTTCTGTGTTTTTCAACAGATTGCATGCATATGGTGCCTTTTTTCTGTGGTTGTGTTATTATGAAAAAAGGTTTGTATTTTATTAGTAATATATATATATAATATATGATTATAATACATATTATAATATATAACATTAATGATAATTCATCAATTAAACAGGTATTATACATATTCGAGGTACTGTTCTAAGTGCTTTACATGTATTAATTAATTTAATTAGCACAAAAATGCTACATAGGAGATAGTAGTAGTATCCACATTTGGTATTCGAGGAAAATGGAGCATTGAGAAGTAAAGTAACTTGTCCAAGGTCACACATCGAGTAAGGGCCAGAGGCAGAATTTGAATCCAGGCCAGGTATTTCTAGAGTCTGTGCTCTTATCCTCTATCCATATTTCCTCTCAATCTCATATGACCTGAAATAATCAGATTTCTTTTTACAATGTTATTCTTGAAAGAGAGCACAGAAAACCTGCAGAGTATTAGACAACATCAATGCATGTTTTTCCCCAAAATGATACTTGATATTTTTCCCTTTGTAGTTATATTTGCTCCAAATACTTCCATAGTTGTTAATGTACTCAGAGTACAAGAACCATAAGAAATTTTGTCCAGGATCTAATACAAGAATAAATGAGTAAAGTATATATAAAAATGCAAGGAAGGAAGCTAGGAAAAAGAAAATTAAAAGAATGTGATCTTTGGACCACATTCAAACATTTTTATACTCCAGGCATCAACAAATGCAGAATGAGGGGCTATGTGTCTCCAACTTTTATTTCAGAGAGTACTTAATGAAGAAATGTTGATAACTTTTGATTATCATTTGCGATTATCATTTGCTGTTTTTGGCAAGGCCAATGTTTCAGAGCCAGTTTTCAGACTAAACAGGTTGGGTAGAAGGAGTGATTGAGAGATATCTTCTTTCTTTGGAATATAATTGTTACCTATTCACAATTATGGTTGTCAATTATATGCAAATATTATATAATAGCAATAGGTTTGGCAATAAGAGGCATTGACTAGTAGTAATCATCATTCCAATTAAGGAATGAGAGAGGACTTTTTTTCTGCTTCCCTCCCCTTATTCTTCTCTATGGGAAATTAGCCTAATTTCACACTGAGTAGATGAGTCTTACATTTCATGAAGTGATGTTTCAAGTAATAGAAAGCACAGTAATGCCACAATTTACCAGAGTGGCTGATTAAAAAAAAAAATTATTTCTCTGTCTAGATTTTTTTTTTATTTCTTAAACAGCTTATTTACCAAAGTCATCACAGTACTACGACATATTAATTGATTAATTCACACATTTATTTTACAGATATTTACTGAGCATCTTCTATATACTAGACGTTCTCTATTTGAGCTCTACACATTGCTGCTTTGTTTCACTGAGTTCAACTTGATTCTGAACGGGGAACCTTGTGTGATTCTCTTTCACAGAGACTTTCAAGGAATCTTCTCTGGCCGTACATTCAATGCTGCATCCATAGGCCTTTGCCAGTGGTTCACATAAGACATAAATAACTTATCCTCACAGAGCCTACATTCTGGGGGGTGGGGGGGAAGAAAGATAATAAACAAAGTAATTAAGTAAAATATATACTTCATTAGATAGAGATAAGTTCTTTGGAGAAAAATGAGACAAAGAAAGAGGATAGAGAATGCTAGTGGGAGGAGTAGCAACTTTTGAAAGGATGGTCAGGAAAGGCATAGGGATAAAGACTTAAAGGAGAGTGCCAACAGCATGAATATATAAGAAAAAAACTTTCCAGAAAGAAGCAAGCAGCAAACAGTATTGTGCACCAAGGGTGCTAGTGTGCCTGCACAAGAAGAGCGAGGAAAGAACAACAGGACATGAGGAAAAGTCATGGATGTCCAGGTCTAAGACCTTTATTTTAACGTGAATAAGATGGTGTGCCACTGGAGGGTTTTGAACAGCATAGTGACGTCACCTGACACTTTTTAATAGGGTCACCCTTGTTGCAATGTGGGGAAATAGGCAAGGGAGAGAAAGGGAGATTAGTTGGGAAGCTAGAACATAAAAAAAGGCAAAAGATGATAGTGTTTGAACCTGGGTTGGTGAGAGATGGTCAGATTCTGGAAATACTTTAAAGGTAAAGCTGACAAGATTGAATGTGGATTGTAAGAGAAAAAACAAGTCAAGAATGACTCAAGTTTTTTAGACTGAATAATTGGAATCCTGGCGTTTGCTATAAACTGAGATGGGAAAGGATAGAAGATAGATGTGGGGTTTTGTGTGTGGGGGTCGGGAGAAGATCAGGAGTTTTTCTTGGATGTGTTAAGTCTGAGATGAGTATTAGGCATTCAGGTGTAAATATCAAGTAGTTACTCTCGTATGTAAGTACAAACTTCAGAGAAGAAGTATAGCCTTGTAATATAAATTTGGGAGTCAACATCATGTAGATGGTATTTAACACCATGAAACAAGGAAGCAAGCATCAAGGAACTGTGGATATAGACGTGCAATGTCTAACATGCTAACCACAACCACATGTAGATATTGAGCACTTAAAATATGGTTACTCCCAATTGAGAAGTGCTATTGAGTTTAAAATACACACCAGATTTCAAAGACTTAGTATACAAAAAAGAATGTAAAATATTCTACCAATATTTCTATATTGTTAAATGTTGAAATGATATCTATACACATTGGATTAAGTACATAATTAAAATTAATTCCACCTGTTTCTTTTTACGTTAGAAAAAATTAATTAAAATTAATTCCACCTGTTTCTTTTTACTTTGGCATCTAGAGAATTTTAAATTACATATGTGGCTCAGATTTGTGGTTTATATTTTGATTGGGCAGTGAAACTATAGAGAAAAAGAAGTCCAAGGATTGAGCTCTGGGGAATTCCTGGATCAAGATATTCAGAAGAGAGGAGGAACCAAAAAGTAGATTGAGATGGAGCAGCTAGTGATATGGGAAAGATGCCAAGTGATAGTTGCATCCAGAAAGTCAAATAAATATCTCTAGGAGGAAGGAGTGACCTACACGTCAAATATTTAAATGACTGAGATGCCTCAAATAAAATTAGGGTTGAGGACTGACAATTGGATTAGCAGTATCAAGATCATTGGTATTCAGGCGAGAGTAATTTCCATGGAGCTGTAAGGTAAAAGCTTAACTGAAATGTTTTCAAGAGAGATTTAGGGGAAATAGATTGGAGGAAATTAATACATAAAACTCTTTTGAAGTGTATTGCTATAAAGGGGAGGAAAGAAATGAAATGATAGTTTCAGGGACAGTACAGTGGGGTTGAGAGATACGTTTTTAGGAAGGCAGAAATAGCAGCATGTTTTTGTTGATATGAGTGATCCAGTACAGAGGGCGTACCTGTTCATGGAGACCAATAACTCTGGTGATTTCCTCATTAGTCTACAGGGGTAGAAATCTAGAGCAAATGCAGATGAATATGATCAGCTGACTTCACACAGAATACATAAAATATAGGGGGGATTGTGACAAAGCATATCTACATGAAGAAGGCTTGTTATTTAAGAATGAACCAACCCTGGGGGTGAAAGTTTGAGGTGCTCCCTTTAAAAACATGAAGAAATGAGACAGGGAAGGGAGGTAAATAGTTAAAACGTTTCAGAGCTTTTGAATGAAAATCTGCCTTTAATTTGTAAACAATAAAACATTTATTCTTAGCATATTTCAGAGTAGTGTGCTCCAGGATATTATTTATTTTACGTGAAAAAAGGGTAAACTATGGGAACAATGGGGCTTCATTTCAGTAATAATGAAGGAGAGTTTGCCTTTCTTTTAAATTGAAACATATTGATATTGATACATATTTGTGGGATACATAGTTGAATTTCAGTTTCAGTACATGTACACAATGCGATGATCGAATCAGGGTAATTAGCATATTCATCATTCCAAAACTTAATCATTTGTTTGTGATGAGGACATCCGATATCCTTTCTTCTAACCATTTGATAACATGCAGTAAATTATTGTTAATTATAAGTGCCTATCTCCACTGTACTCCAATAGAACTTATTGTTCCTATCTAGTTGTTTTGTGTTCATTAACCAACCCTCATAGTCCACCTTTCCCCTTTTTGCCTCTAATAACCATAGTTCTGCTCTCTCCTGAAAATTCAACTCATTATTATTATCTGTCTATCTATCTTTCTATCCATCCATCTATCTATCTTTCTATCTATCTATTTATTGATGTTTTAGCTCCCCCTTATGAGTGAGGGCATTTGTTATTTTTCTTTCTGTGCCTGGCTTATTTCACTTAACATAATATTCTCCAAGCTCATCCATGCTGCTATAAATGGCAGGATTTCATTCTTCTTTATGGCTGAGTAGTATTCCATTGTGTATATATACCACATTTTCTTTATCCAGTCATCGGTTAATGGACATTTAGGTTGGTTCTATATCTTGGCTATTGTGAATAGAACTGTGATAAACGTGGGAGTGCAAGTATCCCTACTACATGAAGCTTTCCATTCCTTTGGGTATATACCCAGCAGAGTGGGATGGCTGGATCATATGGCAGTTCTATCTGTAGTTGTTTGAAGAAACCTCCATATGTTTTCCATAATGGCTGCACTAATTTACAATCCTACCAACAGTGTATAAGGGTTCCCCTTTCTCTGCATCCTCACCAGCATTTACTATTTTCTGTCTTTTTGATAATAGCCCATCTAACTGGGGTGAAATGACAATTTCAAAGTGGTTTTGATTTGCATTTCTCTGATGATTAGTGATGTTGAGCATTTTGTCATATGCCTGTTGGCCATTTGTTTATCTTCTTTTGAGAAACGTCTAGTCAGTTCCTTTGCTCATTTTAAAATTGGATTTTTTTTTTTTTTTTTACTATTTAGTTGTTTGAGTTACTTGTATATTTTAGATATTAACCCCCTTGGCAGGTGCACAGTTTGCAAATATTTTCTTCTATTCTGTAGTTTGTCTTGTTGTTCTGTCGATCATTTCCTTGCCGTGCAGAAACTTTTTAGTTTGATATAGTTCCATTTGTTTATTGTTTCTTATGTTGCCTGTGCTTTTGAAGTCTTATTCATAAAGTCTTTGCCCTATTCTACATCCTGAAGTGTTTTTTTTCTAAGAGTTTTATATAGTTCCAGATCTTATATTTAAGTCTTTATTCCATTCTGAGCTGATTTTGGTATATAGTGAGAGGTATGGATATAGTTTCATTCTTCAAAATGTAGTTATCTAGTTTTCCCAGCAACATTTGTTGAGAGGCTGTCCTTTCCTCATTGTATATTCTTGACAACTTTGTTGAAATCAGTTGGCTATAATTACATGGGTTGATTTCTGGATTTTCTATTCTGTTCCATTGGTCTATATGTCTGTTTTTATGCCAGTACCATGATTTTGTTTTACTATAGCTTTGTAGTATAATTTGAAGTCAGGTTAGTGCTATGCCTCTGGCCTCTGGCCTTATTTATTTATTTATTTATTTATTTATTTATTTATTGTTCAGAATTGCTTTGGCTATTTGGGATTCTTTGTGACTTCATATGAATGCTAGGATTGTTTTTCTATTTCTGTGAAGAATGTCATTGGTATTTTGATGGGAACTGAATTTTATCTGTAGATCACTTTGGGTAGTATGAACATTTTCACATTAATGAACATGGGATGTCTTTCTGTTTTTTTGTGTCCTCTTTAATTTCTTTCATCAGTGTTTTTAGTTTACATTGTAGAGATCTTTCACCTTGTTTAAATTTATTCCAAGGTATTTAATTTTATTATTATTATTATTTTTTGGTGTCTACTGTAAATGTGCTTGCTGTCTTGATTTCTTTTTTTGCTAGTTTGTTGTTGGTATATAGAAATGTTCTGACTTTTGTATATTGATTTTTTATCCTGCAACTTTACTGAATTCGTTTATCAGCTCTAAGAGCTTTTTGGTGGAGTCTTGAGGGTTTTCTCTATATAAAATCATGTCATCTATAAACAGGGACAATTTGACTTCGTCTTTTCCAACTTGGATGCCCTTTATTTCTTTTTCATGCTGATTGCTCAGGCTAGAATTTCGAACACTATGTTTGTTGTGTCCGCGGCCGGCTGACCCGAACAGCCCTAGCCTCGTTGCTTTTGGTGGGCGAGCGAATGGCCCGGGATTCCCCTTTCCCTCTTGTCCCCTTTGGAAGGAGATGGGGGAAGAGAGCCGTGAAGAGAGGTGAGCACACCACTGGCCCCAAAAACAGCCCGGTTAAAGGACACTCAGACGTGGCAGGGGTTCTGTCGAGCAGTTCCGTTTATTACCACACAAGCACTTGCTTTTAAAGGCAGATGGGGAGGGGAGGTTTTTTACATAATCTTATCAGCTTAAAGATCAAGAGAGCATGCATCCTGTCTCAATGCCTAGCTATTGCAACCTCCAGCGCAGAAGCGCGTATTTGGCCAATAAGGGCTAAGGCAAGGTTCCCGCAGACACCCCCACCCTACTTCCTCCTGGCACCGTCTTAGGCTGCCACATTAATACGCCCTTCTGGGCCCATAATGGCGCCACTTGTAACGTCACTTAAGGAGGCGTTAGTTTTTAAAGCCCGACATATGTTAAATAGAAGTGGTGAAAGTGGGCATTCTTTGTCTTTTTTTGTTTTTAAAGGGAAAGCTTTCAGATTTTCCCCATTCAGGATGATGTTGGCTGTAGGTTTGTCTTATACGGCTTTTATTGTGTTGAGATACTTTCCTTCTATGCCTCATTTGTTCAAAGTCTTTATCAGGAAGGTATGTTGGACTTTCTCAAATGCTTTTTCTGCATCTATTGAGATTATCATAAATGTTTCTATCCTTCATTTTGCTGATGTGGTATATCGCATTTTTTCATTTGTATATGTTGACCATCCTGCATATGTTGATTCATCCTGGGTTGAATCTCACTTGATCATGGTGTATAATCTTTTTGACATGCTATTAAATTATGTTCGCTAGTATTTTGTTGAGAATTTTTGCATATATATTGATTGAGGATTTTGGTCTGTAGTTTTCTTTTTTGTTGTTATTGTTGTGTCTTTGTCTGATTTTGGCATCAGGGTGATGCTGGCTTCATAGAATGAGTTTGGTAGGGTGGCCTCTGCTTCAATTATTTTGAACAGTTTGAAAAGAATTGGTATTAATTCTTATTAATTTTTACTTAAAAGTTTGGTAGAATTCAGCAATTAAGCCATCTTGTCCTGGGCTTTTCTTTGTTAGGAAAATGCTGATTACTGATTCAATTGTGTTGCTTGTTATTGGTATGTTCAGGTTTTCAATTTTTTATTGGTTCAGTCTTGGTAAGTTGTATGTGACCAGAAATCTGTCCATTTCTTCAAGATCTTCAAATTCATTGGCATATAGTTGTTCATAATAGTCTCTTATAATTCTTTGTATTTCTGTGGTATCAGTTTTAATGTCTCCTTTTTCATTTTTTTTTTTGTTGTTGTTGTTGTTATTTGGGTCTTCTCTCTTCTTTTCTTAGTTAGTCTAGCTAATAGTTGGTCAATTTTGTTTATCTTTGCAAAAAAACAACTTTTGTTTTTTCTCTCTCAAAGTCCATGGTCCTAATCTTGAACCCCAGAAATTCCCCCAGGTTAGTCCATTTAAGCTGAGAGACTGCAGATTGCCCCAGTGCATGTATTAGGGAAAGGCTCTCGCAGTTGTGAGCTGGAAACTGTGACCTCAAGAAAGGCACTGGGTCACTCTGAAACTCCTCAGCTGGGCTGGGCTGCCCTGCATAAGGTTGCTGGGGCTGTTGTGGGCTGCTGTGCCTCCAAGAGAGATGCTGGGTCCTTCTCAGCCTCCAGCTGGGGAGGGCAGCCCTGGAAAGGCTCAGTGGTGCTGTAGGTGCAGGTCTGTTCCACCAAGAAGGCATGAAGTTTCTCCATAGTCTCCTTGCTGGAGCACACTTGTCTGCACAGGTCCGCTTGATACTTTGTCTTTTCTCTGTCTTACTTTGATGAGCATACTTTGAAGTTTTTATTTTCACGACTGATTGTAATTACATGAAGTAATTAATAATAAACATGTTTTGACATTAAAGCCAACATTAAAAACATGGTTGCTTGAAGATGAAGGGAAAAAAAATAGCTGCATTGCAAAATAAAAATTTTTAACTTTTGTATAAAGACCTAGAGTCCATATTTTGTTTCTTCAATTTCTGCTAAACAGCTAAGAATCCAAAGCATTATATGTGTCTGAATGCTAGCTTTGAAGAGAAGGAATAATTGTAATACATATTTTTCATTACTTAATTTTAAGTTCAACATTTATTATTGAATACTTTTTGTCAATTCTGATACAAAAATTGATTAAGACATTGTTTCTGCATTTAAGAGTGTGAAAATTAAGCAGAAGAGTCACTCCTATAAACAAATACTATAACAACAATAATATTAAACATCTATTATTTGTGAGGCATGGTTCTCACAACCACCATATAACATAGGTATCAGATTTAATCAGTAAGGAAACTAATATTGAAACTTGTCGAAATCCACTGTTAACAATGTGACAGAAGTAGAATTTAACTAAATTTGGTTTAGTCCCCAAACTTACATTTTTTTCTCTAATTCACATTTCCCTTGATAAGCAAATAATATAATAAAGATGTTTATCCATCATCTATTGTTGAGTAATTAATTACTTCAAAACTTAATGGCTTAAAACAACATTCATTATCTCAAATTTCCATGGGTCAGGAATTCGAGAAAGGCTTTGCTGAAAGGTGTTCTAAGCCTGGTTCCTTACAGACTACAACCATGAGTCAGCTGGAGCTGCAGTCTTCTCGAGGTTCTACTACAGGAAAGACATCTTTGAGCTCACTCATGTGGTTGTTTACGGGATTCAGCTCTTCTCGGGTTTTTGGACTGAGAGAATCAATTCCTCATGAGCTGTTGGCCGGAGGCCTACCTTAGCTCCTTGCCTCAGACGTGTCTCCACAGAGCATTTCACTGCATGGAAGCATTCTTCATCAGAATGGACAAATGAGAGAGCAAAAATTATTAAGATGGGAGTTAGTACCTTTTTTTAACCTGATGTTGGATGTGACATTCCATCACTTTGGCTGTCTGTTCATTAGAAGCAAGTGACTAGGTTCAGTTCACATTCAAAGGAAGGGGATCACACAAAGTCATAAATATGAGGAGTCAGGCATCATTGGGAACCATTTTAGAAATAGCCTACCGCAAGGCACATGCTAGGTATAGTAGTGGCCCAGAGGAAAAGTCATTATATCTGTTGGGATAGGACAAGAGTTGAAAAAAAGCAAGTGGTACCTAAACTGTGGGCTGAAGATTGTATAGTAGTTAAGAAGCTATATTGTTTCATGGATTTTTTTTCATGTGGTATGGGGGAGGTATGGTTAAAATATAAAGGAAGAGATCTAAGGCATTCCTGGAAGCTGTAACGAAATGGAAAAACATTCTGAATCATTAAGCTATGGAGGGAGGTTGGATATGAAATTATAGAACAGTAAACCTTAAATTTTGGGAAGGCTGAGAACCCATTTGAATAGTTGATGAAAATGACACTGTTCTCAGAAGAAAACTGCATATAACTATAAAATTTGTTACTTTTCTGAAATTATGTGTAGATCCAAGATAAAAACAAACAAAAAAACCTCATGGTTAATTAAGCCTGGAAAAATATTGAAGGACATTCTTATTAGGAAATTGAAATTTTATTTTCCAAGGCAATGGTCAGCCTCTGAAGAAACTTTAAAGAGGAAAGTGAGTTGATGATATTCACTAACAATAGGTGCAATGCCACTAATTGATTAGGGGTAAAGGGACAAGAAATGAAAGTATTTGGAGTAGGAATCCAGACAAAATAAAGAGATTGAAATAGGGCAGTGATAATTGGGTGGAGGAAAAGACTGATCTCTAGGAGGTATGATCAATTGAATTTCCTGACTGAATTAAAGGTCAGGTGATATAGAAAGGAGAATGACTTTAGATTTCAGGTTTTAGAGGCTGGATGATAACATTTTTAGAGATGTGATACTTTTGAGATAAGAAGACAAAAACTTCCTCAACGTATTGTGCATTCATATTAACAAATATATCAATTTTTTTTTCTTAGAAATAAATAATAAATGTAATTTTAATAAAAATGTATATTTGTATCAGCTATTTGTAAGTCACTTTCTAAGTACAACATTTGCCTGGAATAAAAATAGAAATTATGCTACACAGTGGTACCTGGAGAAAATTAGGGACTTTCTACAACAGAAATTGATACAAAAATGCTGAAAATACTCAGTAGATTTATTAGAATATTGTAAACTAAATTAATTAATGGAATTACACTTCTTAATTTAATTAATGAGGGTTGAGCCAAAAAATGCTTCTCTTTTTGTTACTACTCTGACAGTCAGTTGACTTACATAGGGCAAATAATATTTCAGATCACATTAGACTCAGGGTCATCCCCCTTATTTCATTCTTTTGTTTCTTTTTCTCTTCCTCCAAATTCCTTTAAAAACCTTGTCTGTGCTATGGTGGACAAAAAGGACTGGAAGTAATAGGGGTATGAATTGCTTTCCTTCTCTTGGCAATGACAAACTCATGGTCTTTTAGGAATCATGGCCATGAGGATGACCAAAAGGTCTAGGCTTTGGAAATCAGTTTCCTCCCCTTCTGTCCTCCAGCCACTTTCCCCAAACCTGGCAGATATACGGGTTATAATTTCGAGAACAATACTTTGGCACTTATAGAAGCATGTCACTGTGACAAAACGCCATATGAATTCTGATGTTCTCTCATTTGAGCTTTGGCCTGATGATGACTTCAATTTAATTCACTAAGAATGTTAGGGCCATTTGGCTGAACCATCAACAATAAAATATATATTTACTGAGTTCTAGTGTTAGGAATAAATTTAACGTATTTGTAAGCTATGGCCACTTTAAGGACTATAAGTCAGAAAAGTAAATAAAAGAAAAAAAAAGAAAAGAAAATTATATACAACATTATTAGTATAAAGTATCATGGAGGCCCAGAAAAAGGAGAGGTAATACTATTGTTAGGAATCCAGAAATATTTAATTTAATAGGTGGAATCTGAGATAGCCTATGAGTGTGATAGGTAGCATTTTTGAGAAGTAGAGGTAGAAGAAATAGGAGAAAATATAATACAACTTGAGGATGTACACTATTTAGGAAACTTTCTTTAAAGAGTAATGAAAGATTGGAAAGGTAAAGTTGAAGTAAAATTAGTTTATCCTGGTTGTGTTGTCACTAAAAATGAAATAAAATGTCTACTGATCTCTTTTGCAGAAACTAATGTGCTGTTTACCAAACTTGGTTGCACATTTGATAGTAGAATAGTTTACACGCATTTGATGAGGAAACTAACTTTTTATTTGTGGACCAACCATAAGAGTGCAAGTTTGGAATGCTGTATTCTTGGTAATAATAACAATACTCTACTTTGCCTTCATATATTATGGCAGCTGGACCTTTTACCAATTTATTTGAGCATTGTGGTTGATTAGTGTAAGAGTAAAACAAAACACAAACTTTTTTGTATAGTCTGTTACTCAGCAACAAGCAACACAAAAGACAGACTTCTGTGTCCCAATGTATGGGGATTTCTCCCCACTAGCAAGCAAGCAACCAATTCTGCAGTGAACACCGGGTGCCCTACAAATCAATTCCCACACTATCTACCATGGAGATGCCAGTTGCAAGTCCAGGTCTCTGGAACTTCTGACCAACCAGCTACAAATCAGTGTTCCCACAACCTCCTCCTTGGGTTCGATTAATTTGCTGAGTGGCTCACAGAACTCGAGGAAACACTTACTTACATTTACCCATTTATTACAGAGGGTATTTTAAATAATACAGATAAATAGCCACATGAAGAAATACATAGGGTGAGATCTGGAAGAGTCCTGAGCTCAGGAACTTCTACCGCTGTGGAGTTGGGGCTTGCTACCCTCCTGGCAGCTAGAGGTAAACGCCTGCCCTCCCCCCACGTGTTTGTTCTCTGGAAGTTCTCCAGACCCAGGCCTCTTGAGTTTTATGGAGGCTTCATCACATAGGCGTGATTGAATACATCATTGGGCACTCGTGATCAACCTAACCTTCAGTCCCTATCCCCTCTCTGCAGGTTGGGGGGTGGGATTGAAAGTTCCACCTTGGTCTCTCCTGTGACCAGTCCCCATCCTGAAGCTAGGTACTACAAGCCATCATTAGCATACAAAAAGACTAAGACTAAGGATTTTAGGAGTTGCATGTCAGGAGATGGGGAAGAAGACCAAATGCATATTTTCACAATATCACAATTACATTTTTGGAACAGTTTGGTAGTCATGTATGCAGTATCAAACTTTAATATTCAAATAACACACTGATGACCATAAATACGAAGCTGAACAAAATAACAAGATCTAAAAGAATACCCAAGCTTCGTTAGTAAAATGCTGTTAGGCATACACTTGTCTTTCTCATCCCTGACAAAACACTTCAGTATTAATTTTCATGCATAATTCAAGGAGGTCAATTCTGACATTTAAAAATTCTGACAGTATCTTCTAAAAAAAGTTTTCAGAAAATAATATGACCAGATATAGAAAAACCACAGTCATCACTTACTATTAGAAATTTTGTATGTTCTACATTTTCTCCAAGCTCAAGATATGCAAGTAAATTGGAAATCGTGTATTTTGCAATTTCTGAATTTGCTACTTTCATTCATAGAATCATAGATTTTGTTCATTCTCTAGAAACATTGAAATAAAAAATATGGAAAAAAGAGTTCTCTCTTTTAACTTGTAGTCCTGTATATGTGATTTAATAGAAAGAATGGACAAAGTAGATAGAGGGAGAGGGGGAAGGAAAAGGGAGAGAGAGGGAGAGAGAGAGAGAGACAGAGAAAGAGAAAGGAAAGAAACCTAATTTAAAACTTTAACATGAAGTTGAGTTTTGATTTAACCTACTAACATCTTGATTGAAAGTAAAATGCCCATCACAAATATGAATGTCTTTTGTACCCAACAATTTACAGCATTTTATGGCTATTTCATTGCATCATAAATGTCATAATGACCAAATGTTCCATGAAATGTCATAAAATAATATGAATTACAGTTGTCATCTAGGTCTACGTCTGGAAAACTGAGTTTCTGGCTCAAGCTCAGGTAACATTGCGCTTTTTGTGTTTCAAAATTTCTGTGTACTGTGATGCTGAGTTAATTAATTTTACTTTAGCATCCAAAGGTGCCATGGTTCTTTCTCAAAAAGTAATTCATTAGTCTGGAGAGTGTATACTTAACTGAATTAAGCATCTCCCAATCGTAACAATAACAATCATGTTGTTTCTTTAAGTATCAGCTATTTAAAGATTCTTAAATCTCATCTTAACAAAGCTCTCTGGCATGGTAATGCTTTACAACTAATATTTCATTTTCAATACTGGGTACATGAGCTGCTCCGGGATTTATTAAGGTACATGAGGTTTTAGCATACAGTTCAAACTCAGTGACAAATACCATGTTCTTTGGCTACCCTTGCTCCCATTATCCTGTGAATACCAGAATGTAATTTGATGGTTTCCTAAATGTGAGTAAGGACAAAGGCAAAGGATCATAATAATGCTATTCACACAGTTGTGCTGCCTACACTTGCATTACTAAACCTATTTTCACAGGTTGGTTTTACCACTTAGCTTTGATCCAGCTGGAAATTTAGCTTGCTAGCTAAGAAGTAGTTTTTAAAATATTAATCTTCAATTTATGTCAACATATGTAAGCATTTTTCTTCTCTTCTTAATCCAAACAAGGAAATGATGCAGCTCATAGACTGTGTTTTAATGTACCTATTCATTTATTCAATAAGTATTTATTGAACCCCTACCAAATCTGGGCATGTGGCTTAGAGGGAGAAATGAACACAGCAATTGCTGTTTCTCCTTCATGACACTTATCCAGGAACTCAGAAAACAAAAAGTATTCATAAGCACAGTTTTAAGTGTCTGGCTTTGGTAAGCTAGGGCATTTTCTACAGAATACTATTTTCTAAATCCATAGAGCAATAAAAGTTTAAATACTTGAACCAGCATTTTCAATTCCGAAAGCTATTCCTATTCCTTTCTATGTCTTAGGAAGTTTTTCCTACTCTTTACCATTGAGTAAATTATAGGCAAACTAACTGAATCCCTGTAATTCCCTGTAAGAGTGCATCCATGGACAATTGTGAGAATGGACACTTTAAGCTCTTGATTTTCCAGTCTCACTCAGTATATTCCTGCTAGGAGGGGAGAGAAATGAGTAACTGAATAGTAATGTATATCCTGGGCCTTGGCACCTACAATTCTCTCTCCTATCCCTAACTTTGTCAACAAAATATTTGTCTTTTATTTTTTTCAAAACCCAGTTAATTATTCACCACTTGGTTTCTCACCAATTCCTAGCCTTACGGTGAACAGTCATCCAATAAATAAACTGACACATCCCCCAAAATGAACTATAAATAATTTTGAAAATATTTAAAGAAATGTCGTCCATTCCGTTTAGCATGAACTTCTATTTACAAAGACTATGTTTTCCTGAAATAATTACTTGCTTTTGATGGAGTTTAGGACATGCTACCCCCAAATATGGCACCGTGGCTTTTGAGCAAATGACAAAAGCAGGAAGGTTTTTCTGACCACCTCCTGCTGTCCTACCCTAAGTAGGCCATAAAAGAATTCTCTGACTTTCTCTAAAGTAGGTCATAAGTCCCTCATTCTAGAGGGGTCCTCCTTATACCTGGAGGGAAGGAATGAAGACACAGTGAGACCAAGAAGAATCTGGACAGGTTCTGCCAAGTTCTCTCCAGTTTATTACAACTGGATCATACCCTTTTGGTCTGCAATCATCTTTCTGCATGACTGTCCATAAACATGCAATTTCTCTGTTTCTTTGGGTCTTCATTTCTGGAGACACTGCTGTCACATAAAACTCATTAAATGAGTGTGTATGCTTTTCTCTTGTTACTCTGTCATTTGTTTTAGGGGCTTTAGCCATGAACTTTGTGACGGATCAGAAAAATATACTACTTTTTCTCACCTACACTCTTATGTAGCAAAAAAATCTAAAATGATTTTTTAGAATTCTTGTTAGGGTTAGACAGAAGAGCTTCAAATAATGGGAGTTGTCATATTGGAGGCTTATGTGATTGGACAATGAATTTTAAGACAAATATAAGTGCTTAGCTTATTATAATTCCCCAAGAGAAAATCCTAAAGCCCAACTCAGCAACAATAGTCAGAGTTTATAGAAGGCAATTTATGTATTCCAGGGGGGGAAATTACTATAGTGCTTGGGGCACTTTATAATGTGGAAAAATTCAGTGAGAAAACTTGTCATCCTGATGTTTCAAAAGTACTGAGTATATATGTGAGCAATTCCCTTGAATTCGATCTCTATGAAATGGTTCTAATTACAACAGTAAAAGATTGGGAGAAAAATGGCTATTTAAGAATTTTGTAAAGTTCTGAAGCTTCCTATTTGTGTCCATTTGCCTAAATCTGTCAATCATGCCAGTATAATTTATAATATTCTTCTCATGGTTTTTTTGTTTCTTTTTAAACTTAGCTTATCATGAAAAGTTCTTGCGTTTAGGAAAACTACGTAAACCTAAACTTTGAACTTCCTGTACTTTTCTAATTAGTAATTCCAATTGCAAGAACTCCTAATCCAGAAACAAAATGAAGCAAAATACCTGAAAAAAACATTTAAGTGCTTGAAGAAAAGGTGTTGGACAATGATAAATGAGATATTTGGCCTTGCATGACCAAGCCAATGAGGAACATTTGCAATATAGAGAGAGTAATATATCACTTAAAATTTGTACAGTCAATAATGTTTCCTAAATGGTTTGTTAGGTTTTAGTATTTCTTTTAACCTTTACATTTAAATCAGTCTTTTAATATCACCATTTTACACTGGTATATTTTTGATAATTTTTAAAAAGAAAATTCCAGTATATTTATAGAATGTGTTACTTTGTGAATGACATTATGGTAAGCATATTAAAGGACTTAAAGATAAATGAGACACAGTCTATTCCATGAAAGAGCCTAAGCAGTCTGTAAGGAGAAATAAGCTGAGTACATTTAATAGAAGAAAAATGCACAGTGGAATATGGTAGGCAGATATTTTGAGTATTAATTACTTCTCTCATATTTTCATTTTCAAGAGTATGCTAAACATTTCAATTGTTAATAATAGAGAGAAAAAAACATTAAAGGTTCATTTCCAAAGCGTGAGAAACAAATATATGTGCATTTATTATAATCTCACTTTTTTTTCAATTCTTTTGTTTTTAAAAGAGCAGAAAATAGGTAGATTTTCAAGCCTTTGAAAACATTTCACACCTTTGGATATGCAGAATTGTGTTGTCTTCTCTGTCTTAATGTTTCCTCTAGGAGCCTGTCATTTCTTAAAAAACAAAATTAACATTTTAATGTTTAATGTATGGTGTACCCTGTGATATTTAAGACTTGTGAAAACTAAGTGGAAGTCAAATTGAAGAGATGTTCAGAAAGCTACAGAATTTGAACTTTGAACTAAAACACCATTGTTTATATGCTACATTATAACCTCTTTTATGAAAGCTTTGGCATGAAATACTGTTATGTTCCAGTAGCCCTTGTTATTATCATCAGATTAATGATTTTGTCACCTTGCTGTGATGATTGTACTTGAGCTGACATGGGCTGAGTGCTATATGGTACCGTGGGTTAACCTGCAGCTTGTATTAATCAAGACTTCTCTTCTGTCTAAACTACATGGGAGAATTATTTTGCATAGTAGAAATCATAAATATACAAATTAGCTGGAACAGAAATTTAAAAAATTCCATTGGAGTTAAAAGAATAGTATCCAGCTAACAATATTGTTATAAGAAAAATCTTTAAGTATATTAATTTTATTTTACAGCAGAAGAATCATTTATCATTTGGGAGAAAACTCACATGGAGTTTGGATAATTGTTTTATTAAAATAAAATAAAATGGAGATCAGGCCTGAGAATTTCCAAAGCAGACAAAGACAGGCAATGTAAGCAAAACAACCTTGCTTGATTTGTGAATGTAAGCGAAACCAAACTTGCACTATTTCTTGTAAATGCCTCTAAAAATCAGGAACAAAACTTAAGTTGCCTTCCAAAAATAGTAGAAATAATTGCTATTAATCAATTCCTTCCTATCTGGAAATCCCATCATAATAACCAATCATTATAAGGGTTAAACAATTCCCCCATTTTTATTATATAAAGCAAGCCTGTATTAGCTTCTAACCACTTTCAGTTTGAAATCTCCTGGATCTGTAATCTGTACTTTGTGTGTGACAATAAAGTTTAACATCTTCTTCCTAATTGATGTGTTTTTTTTGACAGTTTAAAGAAAGCTTTTTTCTTTCATTATTTGTGCTTGGTCAGATCCAAACAATTCTACAACTATATCATCTTTTTAATTCACTGAATTAAAAAAATTTAATTCATGGACTATTTGCCATGTGGCAAAGTCTGTGTGCTAAGTGTTGGATGTACAGAGGAGGAGGAGCTGTCCCTAAGCTGAAGGAAATTGCAGTTAAGGCTGAGGGTATTAAAGAAAAAATAATTCATGATAGCAGGCAGACTTTATTCAGGGTGACTATTGCTATAGGTACAGGGACTACCACTCTGGGATTTTGCAGTAGGGGAGAGAGATTGGGCTCAACTTCGAAAACAACAAGGAAAAATTGGAATTTGAATTTAAGGAGCAGAGTGGAGGGTCAGTGGATTGAAAATTACTAAGAGAAAACATCAGGGATAAGGAGGAATTATGGCTAAAACCATTTCAGAATTCTTGCTGAAAACAGACCATGTTGATCAGAAATCACTTTGGGAATGGTGGAGGATGTGGAAGATGATTGAGGGTAATCTGATATTTGGAGTGGGGATGCCAGCTACCCGACTCAGCAGGCTTCTTGCTAAAACTGGGCTCCTAGGGATTTACTCAAGCATGGGGCTTAGTTGAGCTCAGTGGAGCCTAACTAAAGTTTGGTCAAGGAGAGAATTTTTTGAGGGAAACACAAGTAAAAAAACAATTAAAATGAAACATGGAAACTAAATTCCACCAACCCTTCAAGGCTATCACTCTTTTTGTATTTTAAATCTTCCAGATCTTCTAACTAATTCTACAAAGGAAGCAAAACCTTAACACCAAAACAACAAAAATAATGCCAAAAACAAAAACAAAAACAAAAAACGTTTTCACATAGGGGCATAGATACAAGATTCAAAATAAAGTATTAACAAGTATAGCCTAACACTATGTTAAAAGAAAAACTCCTCAGGAGGTAGTCTTATGACTTCAAAGATGAGCTGATATCAAGAAATCCTGTATTGTACTTTATTATATTAACAGGTTAAAGAGGAAATAAAACAATATCATTAAATTCATAGATATTCAACATCATGCCACGAATCTTAGAATTTACTACTGGGGGAAAAAGAAACTTTTTGTGAACAAGAGTGGGATATTTAGCATCTATCAGAAAACTTTTGCAAAATCATGTCTTTAAGACATGGTGATACTTTAAGAGCTTTCTTACTGCAGTCTGGAACAATCCGTGCATGGCTACTCTTACATATCTTCAGCGCTGTACTAGATAATTTGTTTTGATCTCCTTTATGGTTATTTATTACATTGGATTCTTCACATAAAAAAAATCCTTAAATAACGATGTTTGCAACCCAAAAGACTTAATAAATTAAGTCTTTGATATTTGGAATGCATTTTCCATCAAAAATTATTTTTCTAGACAAGCACACAAAATCTTATTAGTATTAGGGAATGGACTTGATGAGAAGAAAAGAACTAAAGCACATTCTGTGTAAATGAAAAAAAGAAGTAATACTGAACTAGTGAAATAAAATACTATGTGGTAACAATAAGTTTAAATTATATAAATAAAACATATAATGGAGGATTTTTAATTTACTTTGGATGCTTGTCTTGAAACAAGTAAGGTGAGATTCTAAGCCCTTACATAGACATTAAAATTCAACAGTACTTGGTTTTTTTAGTTCTTTTTTTTCTCATGTAAAATTTCACTTCGAAACTGGATTTTTTTTAATTATTAAAAAAATATTTTGATTACTTTTAAAGAAATCTGTATCTATTAATTGTGGTTCCAGTCCTTTAATGACTTGCAACTGATTTTATGGCTGAGTTGAAGTGGGATTATGTTATTCAATAATGAACAGGGAGACATTGATAGAGAGTATTTATGCCACCTCTCTTAGAGAGAAAAGGAACAATGAATTGGTTCTCCTGCTAGCCACTAGGTCATCATGGTTATTATCCAAAGCAGGTATAAATAGTCTTGGGGTGAACATGGAGATATACAAATAGTCATTTGAAACTACAGAACATTAACCATAGGGATACTCGTAGTAAAGTTTTGATAACTACATAGCTAAATTGAGTAATCTCATCTAACAATTATACTAGAAATAAAGGGTGTGAATCAGTATCCTATTGTTAAATTTGGTGGCAAGTTAACCAGCTATAGTCTAATTTGCCAGAAAATGGTAGAACTCAATAGTGATCTGTTATTTTGGATTAAAAGCTACTTTAAATACACTGTATTTTATTTTTCCTTTAACTGAGTTTTACTGGACTATCCTTATGCTTTAAAAAAAAATCTAATGTCCCCAAAACTTTTAAAATACTTTCGGCATACCTTTTTTTTTTTTTTTTTCTCTCTACACACTATTGGTATTCAACAAAACACACATAGTTTTAGCTGTCTTGGAATGACATTAAACAAGTAAACAAAGATAAATCCATAGTAGAAATTTGTGAAAAATGCAAAGAAGGAAAGGAATTGGATGCAATGACAGAGTCATAGGGAGGACAACTTTTCCAGGAGGTGATTATAGAAGGTATTGCTCAAATGGCATTTAAGCCACAGTCTGAAGGGTGACTAGAAATTACCCATGTGGAGAAAGAGAGATTGTGCATTTCAGATCGAATGAATAGTGCATTAAATAATGATAATAATAAACTCTGATGAAAGACAGATTTGTGTTATGAGGAAGTAAAAAATTCCAAATTGGCTGGAGGGTAATTCAGCAATGGGGGTAATAGCATAAATTGAGGTTGGAGCTAAATCATGAACTTTTTACATCATTCTGAATATAACGAGGAGATTAAGGCTATAATAATACTATAGCCACGGTAGACAATTTTTTTCTTTTGGAGGATCAAGTAACTAGATCATATATTGGGTGGGGCTGTCAATTTTATTCCTGGTTAATAAGCCCCAGAAATAATGGGAGGAAAACCACAGGAGCTTAAAGGCGAGGTAGACCATGTGCCAGGAAACTAGAACTACAGAAATAGCCATTGCAAATGGCAGAAACACAACGAAGGAAATTCATGGATAAATGTAACAGAAAAAGACAGTGGCAATTCTTGCTTCAGACATAGCTGAATACAGAACGACTGCAGAGAGCTATGTTTCTCCATCTCTTAGCTCTGTTTTTACATGTGTGATTTTATTTTTCATACAGAGTTACTCAGATAGCCAGTAGCATCTCCAAGGTCATATTCTACCAGTTATGTAATCCCAGTGAGGTAGTGTTTCTTCCTCAGTAATTCCTGTAATAAAAGCCTCCTCTGATTCCTATTCACCTACCCATCCTTGAACCAATTACTATGGGCTGAGAAATGGAATACCCTGCTTGTCCAGACCTGGTTCACCTGCCAAACCCTCAAGGAGGCATGGGGTCAGGCTTTTCTGAATCACATTGGCCAAACATGACTGAAGTTGCAAAGGTATCACTAAAGGACAATCACGATGATGCTATCGGAAGATGTAAATTTAGGTGGGTGACAGATAAGGAAGTGAGGAATTACAGAGACCATCAAGGAACTGAAAACATGAGAAGGGCCAGGAGAAATTAAAGGATGGTAGATGTATTCCAAAGGGATTTCTAAAAACTGGTCCAAGGATACTATAAAAGTACATATTCCAGATCTCCACATAAGACCTACTGAATCAGATGTTCTAGGGATGTGTGTTGTCAATGTACATTTTAAAATGAGAACATGGCGATTCTTCAGCACTTTAAAGTTTGAGAACCAGTGGATAAAATTACAGCCAATTAAAGGCATGAAGCTATCTCTAACTCAATGTGTATAGTTTTTCCGATTATGATTTTTATGTTTCTTACATGATTTTTACATTACTTGTTAACTGAAGAAAAAAAAATAACTGGGTCACAAAATGGACATTCATAATGCTGAAAATTAAAACAAAAACAAAAACAAAAAAACCTCCAGAAAACTGGTACTTTTATTAGTCTATTTGTATGTAGAGGAAGATGGGCCAAAATCTATTCGAGATCAGTTAAGACCTCTTAGTGATCTTTCTTCAACCCCCAGCCTCTCAGATTTTCTCCACATAGTAACTTAACAGCAGATGAATTGAGTTCTTGGAAACTCAATTTTCAAGTTTTCAAGTGTGAAAACCTGAAAATGAATACCTATGAGTGTCTTTGAACACGAATAAATTAAAAAGTTTTGTTTTGACTTTGAATTTCTTACTCTGCTAAGGCTGGAGTTGAGTGCTTAGTGCTCCCTCAGGGTCAAGTGTATTACAAATCATAGATGCTTCTTCAAAAAAAAGAGTGCATTTTTGGTTATTGCAAAGTCTGTTGAGATTTAGCCACCAGGTGTCAGTAAGACTTGCAAAACAATAATAGGGTTTCTCAAAGTTCAGTGATTTTGTTCATGCAGTCTTTAGAAGCAAATTAAATATGGTCTTTGGTTATATCTTTGTTGTTCCAGGAAAAGAGATGCAATTCATTGACAGACCCATTGAGCATAGACATAATTTAAGTATTTTTTTTTTTTTTTCTTTTCTTTCCTCTCTGTTAACGTTTTACTTCATCACACTTACGGAATATGGGATGGTTTTTAAGTTCCGGGAATTGAGTACCTCAAGATTCATAGTGAATGAGATAGTTTAGCTCACCCAGAAGAAAAAGGGTACATCTGAGGCAGGTGATAAGCAGGTAGGGTTCCCTGTCAATTATGTGTAACCATGCAAAGTCAATTAACAACAAAGTAAAAAAGGTGACCACCCTTAGACAATTTATAATATTAGCCAAACCAATATGCTGAGGCAATTTTGAAACAAATGAAACGGGGTCTTTTTCTTACTAATTATCTATGTTTTCTATTTATACTCTCATTATTATTATCACCATCATTTTTTTCCTTCTGCTATTTTTACTTATAGACTTGAACATAGATCCATTTGACCCTAGCACCAACCTATCTGAATATGTGAGTTCATTTTTACTGTTTCATATAAACCTTGAATTAAAACTTGAAGTTAAATCTGTCACAGCATATCCATGGTATCATCATCAAAAATTATTCTATTGCCTATTGTTTTGCATTCCAGAAGAGGTTTTTTTGTGTTCTGTTAAGTTGTTTGATTTAATTCTACTTCACTTGAAGTTTCCTCCTAGCAGATATTTCAAGCACTTGGTGTACCAGCCTATCTAGTTAGCCCGAGCAAGGTCACAAAGTGTGTTGATTCATATGGCAATTCTAGTGTAGAACACAAAATTATGCATCATCTTTGAATCAAATCCAATAGAGCAAGATCCCAGCTGTCCTAGTATCTGTTGAAAACCTAAGATTGACCTTGTTTAAACCAGTTCTCAGCATTATTTTGGAGAGTGTTTAGTTTTTGAGACTGCAAGGTAATTCAAGTTTATTTTAGAAAATTTGAAAACACCAAAATGAAAAAGAGACAGCAGCTGTTAATATTTGACCTACAATTCTAAAATTTTGTTTTGCTCTGTTACTGGTTTCAGTGTACACAATTTTTAGAAGGAAAAAGCAATGGATACTGCTAATTTTGAGCCAGAAATGACCTATTTCTGAATAAAGTGAAAGACTTTATAGAGCTTTTCTTCCCAGGACTGTAAATAATAAGCTACAATGTCCAGATTGTATTGTTTCTATGCCTGACTTGGCGAGGCTCAGTCCCTTGCAGCTATTGCCAGACACTAACGTATATCTTTTTACCTTCTTCAAATACAACAGATTTCTAGAAATGGAAGTAGGAAAGAATTATTGTATCAAGAGAGACATGAGGTAGAGAGAAAGGTTAAAACAGCTTTGAATGCTTTATAAACTAGGTCCAGTATTATAAGGAAGTGACATATTTCCCTCTAGCCACAAAAGCGTCTGGGTCTGTGGGGAGGGTGGTGAGTGATTGCGGTACTGCTGAGTGAACAGAAACGTATCATGGTTTTTCTTTGTGTGCACCTGCTGTTTTGCCTCAAGCCTTAATCTGAACTTTGGTTAGTGAACATTCTATTAGTATATGCCAGATTTTTTTAAAAAAAATATTCTAATTTTTAGTGCTGTTAAACCTTTCCATGTCACCTTTTGTTTTGTTTTGTGTTCTAGTGGGACCCTAACTCTCTGCCATTTTATTCAGAAGATCCTCATCATTGTCGCTAAAGATGTTCATATTCTGAGTCATTAATGGGTACTTTTCCATTTAGGGCTTTTTAGAGTAAGTCAGTCAGATGTATTTCCAATGCCTAATATAGTGCCCAGGACAGAGTAAGTACTAAAAAAAATATGAAAAATGTCAATAAATTAAATTTTTAGGAGAAAGCAATTTATTACGAGGTATACTGATAAAAAACAAAACCTTTTTTTCATATTTATTACATTTTATCAATTTAGTGGGAATATCTGTCTAATGCAGACAGTTATTTATGTGAGTGGCTGGAGGTATGCACATATTTGAATGATAAATATTGGGCAGGATTACAATAAGACAATATTGGACATATAGATTGTATACAATATAAAATAGTTTCATTTGGGGCAATGAATAATAAAAGAAGTAGTGGAGTTCAACGTTTGGTATCAGTGGGCGAGTGGGAACCCCAGTTCACAAAAAGTAATATTGTTGGGAAGAAAACCATACTTTGATAGTGTGTAGGAGAGAAATTGGATCACAAATTGAACTTTGGTTATACTCAAACTGTGAAGTTGGAACATGACCTGGGGATATCACTAGATTTATCACTTTTGATGGTTTTCAGATTGCTTAGGCAGCCAGGATGCCCTTTTAAACTCTCCATCTGACTGACTGGCTGCATCCTTTCCTACAGAGCAAGGGACTCTGCTACAGTGATCCCTACATTTATCATGTTCAAATGTGTCTATTTCAATGTGTTTTTCTGAAACTAAAGCAGAAAACCACGTGGAGATTGCAGCTGGTACCCAATGCAGTATCTCACCTCATAGTATAAGACAATCTTCAAGAGAACATTACTCAGACTTCCCTGCACATAAAGATAAAACATCCTCCAAGGAGGATTATCTAGCTCACTGCATGAATAATCTAGCTGAAGATTTTTCGAAGTGATATGGAACTTCCAAAAATATCCACAAATATCTTAAAATATTACACATGGTACACAGGTCACTCTCAAGAGAACTTGCATTTTACCAGGACATTTCATTATCAAATATATCTGGATTTGAAATATTGTTTAAGAAGGAATCAGTTTTTATATTAATATCTTCCTTGGCTATAGGTATGTGTCCTTTCTATCCTAATGTTTTGGCTCTAATATGCATTTGTGATTTTGACTTCATCAAATAAGGACACATATAATTTGACTTACTCTTTTTATTTATGCATGCAATAACTATTTACTGAGCACCACTGCCTTTAAACAAGCTTACTATATCCTATGAGAAATATAAAAATGTTTAACACACAAGAATGAATAGACCCTCAAGCAGTTTACAAGCCAGGACAGAAAGCAAGAAAATAACACAACTCTCCATAATATTAGATATAAAGCAGTAAGCTACCTAAGAAAGGTGTAAATCAGTCATTCTCAGTTGGACCAGATGGGTGGTGGAATTTTCTAAAAACTTTTTATGTAAAATCACATGTTGAATTCCTTAAAATGTGATGAATTTGGAATCAAGCCAAGAATTAATTGAAGTTGAAACCAGCAAATGTAACAGTCCTGGGTAGTGAGGCATATACATTTATATCTAACCGGCAAAAGCTACCTGATTGAAAACCTGTCAATCATGTCGATGTGAATGGCTGACTCAATCACCTGAGAGAATGATGCAGTACTCAGTAAGGAGTATTGTTATTAAAGTAATTGGAAAAACATTGGCTATATATAAATCAATTAGGAGGCTGCAAATCTCTGTCTCAAACATGTAGCAGGTAGGCATCTCTGTTTTATAAGAAGTTTGTTTACTTTCTATAATTCAATTAAATTTATGCCAGTATAGCAGAAACATAATTTTATTCAAGATATAGCCAACACTTCCCTTTTTCCTAAAGTGGTACTAAGATTTGGGAAACCTCACATAAGATAAGGCATTGGAAGGACTCACTAGATCCTCTGTGTCTTCTTTTCATATGAGCAAGATCCATTGTTTTGTCTGGTCCACTTACCAGTCAATGTACCCATAAGCTGCCACTTAGGCATCTCTTATCCCTCCTTGTCTTGTCCAGTGGATCTATTTCCCGTCTACTCCCATGCCACATTCATGGGCACAACAATCATGCTGCTATTTCCATGCGAAGCTAGGGCACAGAAATCTCTGGAAGGCTAAGGGGCTGCCTTTTTCTCACCAATTTCATGGTGTTGTCTGGAAAGCAAGGCTCAGACTCTCTTTGGCAGCAGACCACTCATTTTAATATCCTGTCCTTATCATGTTGTACCTCTTACTTGCCTCTTTTCCAAGGGAAAATTTTCTATTTGAGGTCAGAGTGGAGATTCTCCTCTTTAGTCTACTCCTCTTAAATATTTATTGTGTACATAGTGTTTCTCCATTTACTGAGGGAACTAGGCCTTTGGAAGACAATAAGCAGAACAAGTCTCTTTTCTGCCTCATTCCATGTCTCCCATGAGTAGCAAAAGGTCTATCTGCTTGAAATGGAAGATAAGGCAAAAAGTAAAAGGGAGAATATCCCAGAATAAAATCACAACAGGTAATATTTCAAATAAGTTTATTCCTACATTTGAGTATATTGTGATCAATTTATGATTTTTCTATGAAATGAAAATTAAATATATAATAAATGAAGCTATGTAAATAGAATAACCTATTAGTATATGTATTCATTATTTCAACATCATCCTTTAAACAATTAAGGTACTGTTCCTAGGTGTTCAGGATGCAAAAAAACCTTTTTTTTTTTTTAAAGATGCTAATGACTTAGCTGGGGATGGTAACACATAAATAAGTGCCTGAAGTACTATAGATTATAAAAATATGTAGGAAGTGGACTGTGAATAACACAGAGTTTAATTCTATTTGGGTGGGGAAGAGCTAAGTCTTCACAAAGTGGCAAACCTTGAGTTGTATGGAAAGATGGCCAGATGTTCCCTTGTTGGTCAGAGCAGTGAAAATCTTCTAGGAAGAGCAGCAGAAATAGAAAAGACACAGCTGCATAGCATAACCAAGAAGGATGCAGACTGAGTGAGTGACTTTGACAAATACAGGAAATATAAGCAGTTTGACAAAGCAATGGCACAGTGTGGGCTGTTGGGAGAAAAATGAATGAAGACAGAAAATTCTGAAAGATGCTGTGTGTCATTTCTCAGGACCCTGTACACCATTTTGGAAGGTTGGTACTTAAATCAAAAGGTGTTGAGAAACAGTGGATGGTTTTAGAGGTGCTGGGTTGGTAAGACTGAACTTGATCTTAAGGATATCACCTTGATTTCAATTGTCGATGAAAGACATGAGGGGAGCACAGACAGAAGCAGGGAGGTTATTTTGGAGAATATTCCAGAAATACAGGCAAGCCATCTTTAAAAGGAATCTGGAGTAGTGATGGGGGAGTAGTGGATTTACAATGTTGTCAGGAGGCTGAATCAACAAGACCTAGAGATCCAAGCATGTGACTAAAGGAGAAGTAAAACCCTAGAATGACTAGATTTTGGGGCTGGGTCTCTGGCATAGGGTTTTATATGTTTTATATATTTTACAAGGATAGAAAATAAAAAAGAAGCAGTTCTCTTTGGGGAGAAAAATAATCCAGTGTATAAATGAAATACAAATTAATAATGTGAATTTGACCTTTATAATACTAAGAATGTTGACTTTTCTTATATACTTATAATGAATGAAGGTTTTGAAATGCTAAATTAAGAGCACATAATCCCAAACTGACCATACATACTTTTCTCAGTGATCCGTTGTGGATAATTTCAGTATTTTATGTTAAAATTCTAGCTGCCACTTGGAGGTTGTAGATCTGGTCAGACTTCAACATCTAGAATCATTATTCTCTTCTTACCTGGTAGCAAAACACCAGTGAATATTTTCACGCCAGTGTAGGACGGTGGACAAGATTTCGAATCTACCACACTTCCTCTTCTTTTAAAGATTTATTAGCTTTAAAAAAAACTTTATGTGGGCCAGCCCCGTGGCTCACTCGGGAGGGTGCGGTGCTGCCAGCATTGAGGCCACGGGTTTGGATCCTATATAGGGATGGCCGGTGCACTCACTGGCTGAGTGTGGTGCAGATGACGCCAAGCTGAGGGTTACGATCCCCTTACCAGTCAGAAAAAACAAACAAACAAACAAACTTTATCTCACTTGGAGAATTGGCCCATGTCATGTTCTGGACTGTGTTCTTCATATAATGCCTCAGTCATATTAAACCAAAGTCACTGCCACCACCACTAACAATAACAACAAAAACAAACCTTATATAAGAAGGCAGTAAAAGCTTTGGGGGATGCAATTATGTTTATGCTATAATAGTATGCTTCCTTTTATGATAGATATTATTAAATTTATAGAATTTTATCTTAGTCTGCTAACTAAGCATGTACTGTTGATCAGTGAAATCTTTTTGGTAAAGGAAGTAATTTTTAAAACCTCACATACAAAAAGTTAGCTATAACATTTATAAAAGGTGTTCAACTCTTGATCTGTTAAAGGATGGGGTAGCATGTGACATTAGTTTCAGTTTGCTTTAACTGTCATTTCAGATGTTAAGGCAAATTTTATTTTAAGGTAAATTTTTTCTCTCTTTCTCTCTTTAACCTTATTGTTCTCTCCTGTGTATTTCCTTTCTGATGTTAGTCACTGTCCAGCAATCTCTACCATAAATGATATCAATCAGTTGACTCTTTCATTTATTTTGTTTGCTCAACAGCATTTATTGGGTCAGTGAATAAAGGGGAGAAAGTAAATCAACTGCAAGGACTCTGATGAGAGAACAAAAAGCAACAACCTTGTACTGGCCATTGCCACTTGACTACTAGAATGGATTATTTTCCTATGCCATTTTTTTTTCCCTGTCCTTCTAAACAGAACAATGAAATTAGACTTCTAATAATGTTCTTCTACTCTTTATGAGTGTGTCACATGTAGTGAGAAAGAAGTAACTGCTTCCAGTGGACGTCTTGGGAGAGGTGGCACATAGAGGAACAGGACATGATAAATCCATGCAAGAGGACTGTACTTAGTCACAGGGTAAGCCTACACCATTGTAGATCTAGTGATTTCGGAAAGGCAGCCCAACCTTGTTGACTTCCCCTTTCAGGGAGAACCTATCATAGTTCTAGAAAAGAAATTATATGCCCAGTTCTAGAAAGAATGTTCAGGCTTCAGGAGTATCACAACTTGAATCAGAGATAGGAGAAAAGTAGGGAAAAGTTTATTGAAACCAATATGTCACTGTTATACGGCCATTATAGCCAACATACTCATATATGCCCTGTCACTATCTTTTTAAAACTATTTATTGCTGCACAGCAAATTACCATAAATGTAGTGGCTAAAGATAGCACATATTTATTATCTCAGGAATCCAAACCTTGTTAGCAGGTTCCTCTGCTTCAGTACCTCTGACAAGGCTGCATTCAAGGGTTGGCCAGGGTGGGGAATTCATCTGAGACTCAAATGGGGAAGGATTCACTTTCAAGCTCAAATAGTTATTGGCAGGATTCAGTTTGTATTTGGTTATCAGACTGGGGGTCTCAGCCTGTTGCTGATTTTTAGCTAGAAACCATTCTCAGCTCTTTGCCTTGCGGGCTTTTTCAATGGCTACGCCATCCAGCCCAGCAAGGGAGAGAGAATCAGAAAAGGGTCTCCTAGCAACATGGAAATTACAACCTTATATAATGTAATCATGGAGGCAATATTCCAGCCCTTTGCTGTATTTTATTGGTTAGAAGCAAGTAACTAGTCCCTTTCATACTCAAGGTGAAGGGATACATACACAAGGCATGAGTAAAAAGAGGTGAAGATAATCTGGGGTCGCCTTAGAGTGTGTCTACCACACTATGTATATTTATATTTTTCATTACAAAGTGTAGCAAATATACAGCAGAGTTGAAGAGGCATCAATGATGTAACTAAGAGCATAAATTTTGGAGAAAGATCACCTGGCTTCAAATCCTAGTTCTGCTGCTAATGAGCTATACACTTAACATTGAGTTAGTTACCTAACTTCTCTGTGCCTCAATTTTCCTGCATATAAAATAGGAAAAATAGTCATGCTCATCTTTTAAGATTGTTGTGGTGATTAAATTAGTTATATATTTAAGCAGCAGAGCAGTCCCATTAAGTGTTTGTTATTATAATTTTTTAGGTAATGTGACTAGAACAGATGTACACATCACCTGCATACTCAAGGGCATGTTTGAGTTTCCAGAGAGGTCGAAGAGATCCAGTGCTTTACAGACAGAAGCACATCTCCAGGTGTGCCTCCAGCAGTCTTCCTCACGGAGGAGGACAGGAATGGAGGGAATCACATGCATCCTCGGAGCTCTTACTTAGGCCAAAACTGGAATGCAGAGGCACTTAGTCCCACACACTGTCCTCTATTTCTTCTCTCAGGGAAAGGGATCAGAATCCTCATATGGTGTTTCCCTTCTGAGAAGCAGAAATTTCCATCTTTCTGTGGAACCAAGAATCGTATTACCCCAGCCCCATGTCAACACTTAGCATGACCTGAAGGCACTGCATGAATTTGGCTTTCCGTCAGCACATGAATATCAGTTATCTCACTCACTCTCCCCAGCACCTGACCTCCCTTCTGTTCCCCAAAGCAGCCAGGCTCTTTCTTGCCTCAGGGACCTTGCAGATGCTCTTTCTTCTGATTGAAATGCTTTCTCCACTCCTCTTCTCACTGTCCCAGATGGGTCTCAGTTTCAACACTACCTTTTCAAGAAGACTCCACTGAGAAAAGTTTTGCCCCTCCCACAGAGCTGTTCAGCACATAACTTTTTCTTCCCTAACTTCTATTTTCTTTGTTAGGATGTAAGGTACCTGAGTGCCAGACTCTTTTCTATTGTTTTCTGCAGTAGTGACAAAGCACAGCAGAGTCTCTGGTAATAAATATTTGTTGAATGAATGCATGCATGCATGAATGAAAGAGATCCAAAGGTATGACTGTTGAATTCAATTACATCTTTACAAAGGGGGAGAGAAACCATTTTAGATATTTTAAACTCTGAAGATTTTCAAATAGAATACATTGTTAATAAAATGGTCACATAAAGCTAGAGTTAATTATTTTTTCTCTAAGAATGATCTAATGCAACATCTTATTCTTCATATGGAGAGCATTTTAGTAAGAGATGTTAGTTAAATTAATAATTTTATTCAGGAGCTTAGAAACAATGATTTATCAATTGATAAACGAGTTCATATATTAACCAGGAGGCTGAGTTTAACAATCAGCTATTAATCATGTGCTGATTGGTTTTGAAATTACTAGTTGTTTGATCTGATTATTTTCACCTGGAATATCTATTGGAGTGCTACATTCAGCATGCCCAGCACTAGACTGCCAAAAAAAAAAAAAAAAATCATATTTCCAATATTATGGGAAAAGTCTCACAGTAGTATACTGTTAAATAAAAAAAAGTTTTATACAAATTCTACACACTGTGTGAACTCTATTTTTCTAGGAAAAACGTTCTTTAGTAACATAACCGACTATTAAAAGTGATTATTTCTAGGGTATGTTTGGCTTATGGGTGATTTTAAATTTATTCTATCTGCTTTTGTGCTTTTTGGTAATCTTTCTACTTCAAATAATTTTTAATAAGGGAATTTTCTAATGCAACTGCAGGAAGTGTCTCTGTGTGTGGACATCTTAGTAGTTGAAAATCCATGAATAATTGAGCCCAGTGTGGATTTAAGTATTAAAGTCCTTTTAAAATGAAAAGAGAATTGAACCAGCTACATTAATTAAACCTCTAGGACACAGGCAAATGGACTAACAATGGTTAAACAAAGTTTGGACAGGAATCTCAAGGAAGCGTTTCAAGCAGTGGGTGGTGCTTATGTAAAAAACACCCTGCCAAGAAGAGCAGTACAGCAGTCCCCTGGTGCCACTTCAGGAACAGAAAGAGCACTTAACAGGAGAGACCCCTGAGGACTAATATTATATTTATTAGTGGCTAAATTCACTGCAGAAGTCAGATAGGTAGTTATGAGGACTCTGCTAAGTCTCTAGTGCTTGATATATCTGTGTTCAGACAATAACACTTTGGAGGTGCAGGACAAGTTCACAAAAATTGGTAGATAAAAATTTTGTTTTTAACATTTGTCCATTCTAAAGACTTAGTTCCCACACATTAATTCAAAATTATTTCTGAGCCTCCATATTTGCTAATTAATTTTCTAATATGCAGCACAAAGGCAAGAAAAAGCCCATCTCTTTTACAGCTCATTCATTTTTACATTTCTCTCTCTGTACTACTCCTTCTCTATTAACACAAAGATTCCTTCTATTTTATATAGCTGTAAAAACCAGCAGGTTTCTCTCTTAATCAGTGTTGTCTAGGTTCATTGCCCGAAGGCTTAGATCGTTAGTAATACAGGTCATTAGTTGATGTTTCCAGCATACAGAGACTGTCAAATGATCCCCTCATTTAATCTCCCCATGATTAGAAACAGGCCCAAGCTTGTGGTATTTAGTAATTTTATTTTCTACTTGTGGGAGAGGTAAAAGGCTACCTCTTGGAAACAAAAGCTTTTAAAAACTGCTTGTGGCTTTATAGCTGCTTGTAGACTTGAAAAAATAACAGATTGTATAAAGGCACTCAAAGCCAAAACAAGGGAGAAGTTGCAAAGAATTGGTATCTGCTGCACCCCGGGTTTCTTCAAGGAGCTGAATTAAACGTGAAAAGGAAGTCCTATCTAGCTGTGGGCAGCCCTAACTCTCCTGCCCTCCTTACCTTACATCTTGGCACTGTCTGATTTCCAGCATTCTAATTGAAAAGGCACTTTGTAGTAAAAAGCTCTGTCTGAGTCACTTTGAAATCATGATTCTCAGGTTTTCTTTCTGGCAAATATTTCTTGGAGATCACTGGGCTCGTTAAACAGTTTTGTGTTCAGAAACTTCTAATGTTAGAATGGGTATAATCCAGACACCTTGGTATAGAAAAAATAGCAGTCAGTTCCCCAGGGCTCACTGGAAAGGCACTGTGTGCTTGTCCCCCACCCTTGCCTTGTATCCTTGGGACCTCAATGCCGTGGACAAAGGAAGCAGCTGATAAATATCTACAGTGGCAGATCATAACTATACAGACCAATCGCTGTCTTTAGTGGGAGTCACCTTATTTCCTCCATGCACCCAAAGGAAGAGTGAAAACTTATAAAGTATTAGAAGCTTTGTAAAGGAGGAAAAATGGTTATATTTGTCTGGAATTTAAATAATCTTAAGGGAGATTAAGCATTTAAGAAGTCTGGACACAACAGAATTTTTTTGCAATTCTTTTTCAAATGTTGGAAATAAGATTAATGAATGCAATTATAGGTTTGTTTCTCCATTCTTCCAGTACTTTCCTCAGCATTATGTTATGCGATGAGTATTGTCATATAATAATTGGCCTAAGAAAGTGATTTTTAATGAAAAGTCTATGTTTTTATAGTTCTTTTTCATACAGAAAGATTGCCTGTTTTATTTTTTAAAGATTTTTGAGACAGGATAATACATGAGCCTATTAAAAAGAAAAGAAAATGGCCAACAGGATTTAAAGCCCAACCTAATAAAAAACATAATCAGTTTCATTACAGAGACCACCTTTTATCAAATAGCTGAATTAGCTGCTTTAGTGAATCTGCTCTATTTTGTGTAGTCTGCATATCTTTGAGCATTTAGGGCCTCACTAACTTGAAATTTGAGGCAGAGTATTCCAAAGTTACCTCTTCATTGATACACGCCCCTCTGTGATGGTTTATTTTATGTGTCAACTTGAATGGGCTAAGAAATGCCCAGATAGCTAGTAAAATATCAGTTCAGGGTTTGTCTGTGAGGATGTTTCCAGAAAAGATTAGCATTTGAATCAGTAAGCTAAGGAGATATCTGTTCTCACTAATGTGGATGGGCGTCATCCAATCCATTGAGGGCCTAAATAGAACAAAAAGGCTGCAGGAGGAAGAATTTGCTCTCTGTCAGAGCTGGAACATCCCTCTTTTCCTACCCTCTGACATCAGTGCTCCTGATTCTTGGGCTTTCAAACTTGGAACCAGACTTATACTATCAGGCCCACAAGCTTTCGGACACAGGCTGAATTATACCACTGGCTTTCCTGGTTCCCCAGCTTGTAGGCAGATGGCACATCATGGGACATCTTGGCCTCCATAATTGCATGAGCCAATTCCCATAGTCTTTCTCTCTCTCTCTCTCTCTCTCTATAATATAGAGATAATTATATATTATATGTTATATGTATATTATATGTATGTTCTATCCAGAGAAGCAGAACCAATGGGTTGCATCTTTCCCTGATGAACCCTGACAAATATGCCATCTTTTAGTAAATAGGGTTTGCACAAAAAGAAATGACAGGAAAATGTGTCATTTTCTGTGGCAGACACTTTCCCAGCTTTATCTCTTTCACTCATAACAAGGATTTTACCCTGGGTAACTCATCATTATTTCCACTTTACAAATAAAGATAGTGAGACTTAGGGAATTGTGGCTTCCCCAAGGTCATACTGTTGGATAGGATGGAAGACAGATTTCAAACCCACATTTGTTTGACTCCAAATCTCATGCTCTATCCTTTATTCCATATTGAAAGTGCTTTGAAAAGATACATGTATTGCATTTATTCCTTTTGCTCCATTTAGAAATTTGTGTTGCCTGCTTACTTTTCCAATTATTTATATACAAACTTCTTAATTCCAGTAATTAAATATATATTGATTTTTCTTTCAATATAAATTTTCCCTTTGTCTTACTTTATTTATTTTTTCCAAATTATTTTCCTTTTCTCTTTTTTTTTCTTCCTTTGCACAATTTCCTTTGAGGGGGTTGAGGACTTGCTATCCCCAAAATATGGCACCTTGGCGTATCAGAAAACAGCAGAAGTAGGGAGGTCTCTCTGACCTCCCACACTTCTCCACTGGAGTAGGCTACAAAATAATTCTCCAACCTTCCTCTGAAATAGATCATAAGACCCTCATGTGAGAGGTGCCCACCCCATACCTGAAGAAAAGAAATGTTCTTATCTCTGAACACACAGGGACGCAGAGAAGAATCTAAAGTTTGTTAGAGATGCAGAGAAAGAATCCAGTTTGTTACCATTAGATCACAGCCCCTTTGTCCAATCATACGTCCCCACAACTATCCACTTCCTCATCAGACTTAGTATAAAAATACACAGGTTTCCCTGTTTCTTTGGGTCTTTATTTGTGAAGGTTCCCATACCACATAAAACTTAAGTAAATTTGTATTCTTTACTCTTGTTAATCTGTCTCGTGTTATAGGTGCCTCAGCCATGAACATAGTTGATGGGTGAGAAAAGATTCTTTTCCCCTCTTTCTCTCTTCTCCTTATTCTTTTCTTTTAGAAAAGCAGTTGGTGAGAAGGAAAGAAAAAGCAATAAAATTCCCAGTGGCCTGAGTTAAAAAAGGAAGGAGTACATGGGACTCAGGAGGTAATGCTGGGAGGTTAGTCAACAGTATAGAACATGTGTCCAGGCCAATGACCACTCATGTCTGTGGTTGTGCATTCAGCTCTAGCACTGAGTGACTAATATGTGCCTTCCACTGTGCTGGACACAGGTCTTACCATTAAGATACAGAGAGTGTAATGGGGCAAAATTTAAAAATGAAGAAGTCTAGGGCACAGAGGGCCTAGGGCCTCATTTGAGGCTAAATCATATTTTGGACAATGAAAGTGACCCAAGCAATGCTATCAGAATTCATCAACAAAGATGTCTCTGCTTGGAATTTGTATACTTAACAAGCAAAAGGTAGTTTGGACAGGCATACACTAATAAATTGATTACTTTGTAATTATGAAGTCATCATTGATCAGTATTTACATCTGATCTGCTTTTGAACTCTCATGTAGTAATATATGAGAACGGACAAATTTGAAATTAGACGCTCTGCGCTTTGCTCTAGGCTCTATGTATAGAGAATAAAATAGGAATCATGTTTCTGGAATTGTACAACATGTAGCCTTCTTGAACATTTATAGATATGTAGCTTTTTTGCTACATACATTTAATCTCCAACATGGAAACGCTAGAAAAGAGCCAACTTAAAAAAAACCCTATTTAATTACTGCATCATCAGGACATTGATTACATGAAACAGATAATCAGAATTTCTGGTTGTATGGAACTATTTAAAATAACCAAGAATTCATGTTAGCCTCTCCATAAATTTAGAAGCAATGTTAGATATAGCTTGACATCCATAAAAGTAGATATAATATTCCTTAAATAAATAACCATATATCTATAAAAAGTGTTGATATATAAAAATATATGTATTATGTGATGGCTAATATATTTCACAAAGTTAACATGCTCAAACTTAAGCTCTTGATTATGTCTCAAGCACTTGCTCTACTTTTGACAATCTTCTCTATCTAGATTAGGTGACTGCGTCCTTCTAGACTTTTTGCATCTAGAAAATCCTGTCAGTTTTACCTTCCAATCGGTTCAGAATCTGACTACTTCTTGCCACTTCTAGGGCTACAAGTTTAATATTAGTTATGAAACAGAATGAGGCAGCTCTATAGCAATAATATAAAAAGAAAAATATGACATATTAACTGTAATAATCAAGATGCAAATTAATTTTTATTTTATATGTATTAGTCTGTGAGAAGTGAGGATTAAGTTTCAATGAGTTTTGGAGGTGTATTTATCTACAGCATTATGCTACCATTTGTATTTCATAATTTCTCTATAGCATAATTTACTACATTTATATGTGCATTTGTTTGTGTAAATCATAGGTAAGAAAGCATATCTTTGAAAGACTGATGGAGAAATTGGGGTAATGAGTTGCTTGGGGACAAAGTGGATGTATTAGTTCATTTCTGTTGCTTATAACAAAATACTTGGACCTAGGTAATTTCTAAAGAAAATGAAATTTATTTGCTTACAGTTTCTGAAGCTGGGAAGTCCAAAGTCCAGGCCACGCAGCTGGTGAAGGTCTTGGTGGTGGCAACAGTGATGGCAGGGTATCACATTGTGAAAATGGTGGAGCAGAGAGAGAAAAAGAGAGACTAACTTTCTCATTCACTCTTTTTTTAAAAGCCCTCAGAACCACACCGATGACCATCATTTTTAACTCATTCATTACAGCACGGTCCTGCAATCTAATCACCTCTTCAAGGCCCCACCTTTCAATTACCATAATAGAATTTCCTACCCTCAGCAGTTACAGTGGGGATTAAGTTTTGGGGGAACATTGAAACCAAGGCAGTGGGAAAGAGACTTTTCTTTTCATTGTATAACTTCTGGTACCTTCTAAATTTTATATCAATTGAATGTATTACCAACTTTTAAAAATGAAGTTTTACAGGACTATAATTATCCAAGAAAAGATTATGTTTATTTTTCTCTCAGAGGCTACTTAACTATATATATAGTACTTTTGAAAGTTAAATATCTTAAGATATGGTTCAATTTTCATAATAAAATAGGTTATATGGTATACATAAAATCACACTGTGATCATGTTATATCCCTATCTTATATAGAGAATATACTTGTTAGGAAAGGAAGAGAAATTAGTCAGGCCATTATGAGGTCTCATATCTACTGAAAATGAGTTAAAATAAGAAAATAGATCATATGTTTTATGTATAAAAGGAAAAAAATCATAAAGTCCATTGAATTAATAATGGGTCAAATGATATTCCAAGGAAAATGATAGAAATCATGTCTCTGGAAATAATTGTAACTGAAATGGACAAAGAGCTAGAAATATCCTTTAGGGAATAATCTTGTTATCAGCAGGGAAAATGCGTGACTTCAGAGAATGGTTTCTTTCTTCTTCCTCAATGATCCAGTGCCATGATTATGAACAGTAATTAACTCTAAGGCAACAGGGAAGTTGGATAGAAAGAACTGTACCTAAAATGCTGGATAATTAAAGTGAATGAAACAGGAAGCATCCACTAGGGACATAAAAAAAAAAAAAGTGCTACTCTAGCAGAGCTATTAACTATTGCATTAGAGCCCCTAAATCATATGCACTTTTTACCTTCAATGATTTAGGTCAAACTGGATCTTTCCACTAAAGGAGCCAAAAGAGCTGAATGTTTTAGCCAGTTTATGCCAGTTGCAAAGAGACCTTAAGATATACTTCAAGGAAGATGTATGATAAAGAAGGCATATACTTTTCTCCATTAGTGTAGAAGGTCAAAATATCATTTAATTTATTTCCGAAAGTGTTTTTTATTGTAACGGATACAGCTCATCATTTAACTCAGTTCACTACACAGAATACACTAGCATTTTATTGCAGTTATAGGAAGAGGAAGGGGAGGTCTTCCAGGAGGGATTCACAGACGTTTTTGAAAAGTGGTACCACTGCTTTGGAATTCTTAAAATGCTAAGAATAGGTTTGAATGTAGAACATGTGGGTGCTGCAATTAAGTCTTTCTGTTGCTGTTTTAACTACACATTGTATAGTAAATGTTTACACAGTTTACATAAAGCATTTATTGAAATTCCAAAGAAGAGATAGAAATCATAATTAAGGTTTCCATTGAATGCTAAAGGGAGACAACAAAAATGTAGTCAAATACTGGTAAAATACTGGTATAATACTATTAAATACTGTATGATTAGTGAGCTATGTATACACTATCTTAACCTTTTTTTTTTTTTGGTTTGGTTTGGTTTTTGGAGGCTTGCTGATCCGGGGATCCGAACCCTTGACCTTGTTGTTACCAGCACCAGCGCTAACCAAGTGAGTAAGCAGCCATCCCCCAAACTATGTATACATTAAGGCCATTTTCTCATGCCACAGATTATCTGCATGAGAAAAAAATTTAGATGATATACTGGGTTGTATACAGAAAAAAATAACAAAAAACTGTGAGTTCAATTTTTCAGTTGTATTTTTGTTATGTTTTATTGACATATAGGTAATATAAATACTACAGTATCTTTTGATCAGAAGCGAGAAGTTTTGGGACAGATGAAACAGCTAACACAGCAGAGTGAAACAGCGGGATTGAGCAGTTATATTGTGAATCCAAAAGACAAAATGGATATTTATATAAATGGTATAATAATGCATAAACATTGCTATTATTGGGTATATGCAATATTTTGGGGATGAAGTTTACTGTAAAAATAAATGCATCTGGGATTAGAAAACCTGGGTTCATATCTTGCTTATATTATTTGCTTACTTTGGAAACTGAGCAAGTCATTACACATCTCTGAACCTCTATTTACTTATCAGGAAATTAGGAATAATATTAGTAATAATAATTCTTACATCATAGAGATATTATGGATATTAAACTAAGTAATGGCAGCACCCGGCACAAAATAACTGCTCAATAAACTGTAGCTATTGTTCTGTGTGAATTTTCCTATGTTAAACATCTCTTGTAAATGTAATTGTTAATGTATTTTGTTTCTGTTGATAGGCAGGAGCTAACTGATAACTGTTCATCAAGTGTTAGCCTGGTGACGTGTTAGTATAAGATAAACTCACCTTCAAGAGAGTGAGTGATCATTAAGCTGCATAAGGAAGAGCTCTGGCTCTGGCTTGGTGGTAAGGTTGGCCCACTTTTTCCCATCATGCTTTTTGCAGAGCTTTGCATTTCTACCTTGTAGATACATCCCACCAGCCACCTGAAGCGCTTTAGGTGCACTGTCAGAGCAGTGTCACACAGTGGTTACAGAAGGGACTCTGGTCAGAGTCCTGGCTCTGAATCCCACATCTGCTGCTTTCTTTCTTTGAGTGAGTGACTTTTCCGCAGCTTAGTTTTACTATTCTAATATTAGGATAGTAACAAGTACCAAACTCAAAGCTTTATTTGAAAATTAAATGAGTTGAGGCATGTGAGAATAATTCAGAAAGTGCCCGTCACATAAAAAGCTGTTTGTAAAAGTTAGCTATCATTGCTAAGCATCTGATTTTTTCTCACTTCCTTACCTGAAACCTATGCTCAAGTTCTTATGAAGTGACATTTGTATGATTAAGGAATGAATTTGATACTTCTTAATTAAATTAAACACATGTCATTTTAAAACTTGTTAGAAACAGTACATTTAACTGTGGATGCATATTCTATTCATTTGGTTTACAGTTCGAAGTTTGTTTTCCAACAATCTACTGATCTGTTTTGCCCTTGCTACTTTCTAACAAACAGCCATTTTCAAAGTAGCTGGTGAAATGAGTTATAATTTCTTTCTTTTTTTTTTTTTTTTGATAAACTGAATATACAGATGTACCCTTGCATACTTTATGTATAGCAAAATTGATTGTTACGATATAGCAATCAGTTATATCCAATATAAAGTTTAATTATCTTTTCTGAATTGGTATAACCAAGTCTTTTTTAGCTACTTATGATTGCGTTACATAGTAATTACTTTCTTAATTAGAGAAATAGAAAAATTATCCATTTAATTACAGGTTAGTATATGGTACATTTTAAGCTAATTTTGGTTGATTAATCATTATTTTTTTTCTCTACACACCTTTGTTTATATGATAATTTTATAATTACTGTCTTCCCCTGCTGGTATGTAAATAATCCTAAAATTCTAGAGAAATTAAAAACAGGATTTCTCTCTATCATGTATGACTATCTTAAACATATATATTTAAAATCAAAGTAGAGTAAAAAGAATTAGCTGAAAAAACACAAAATCTTTAGTTGCAAACATAATGCTGTATGAAAAAATATGTACTGTTTAAAAAAGGACATGAAAACCCAAACAAAACAAATGACTTCTTCAATGTATTTAGTTCAAAGTTTGATATCAATTCTTCCAAATGCATTAAAGCAAATTATCTGACAAACAAAATTTACTGAACATTATGACTAAATAATTAGGCTATTAGTTTCTTTTGTCTTGCATCAGGACTAATTTTCCATACAGGCCTGAAAATAACAAGGATGAGTTCATTTAATGCTTTCAGAACTTTAACCTTGTGTTTAAATTTTTTTTTTCATTATCCTTCCTATACTTTGTCTCTCATTAAAGCAAATTTTATTTTCAGAATTTCACAATCTATTTTAATAGAAAAAATGAAACTAAGTAGATCTAGGTCTACATTAACAGAGCATATGTACAACTGTCTATACATTTTGAACCCAGATATAATATTAAACTTTGGTTATTTCTGTATTGCAGAATTATAAATGATTTTTACTTTACTTTTTTGCTTTGCTTAGTTTTATATTCTACAGGAAATAAAAATATATAAAATATATTTCTTCTATAAAAAGTAATTTTTTAAACCAAATTAATATGTTTGCATTTCATCTGCCTATGTATTTCAGGTTATGTGATGTACATAATTGTGTGTTAAATCCAGATTCCACATATGAGGTAGATAGTAACTGATTAAATTCTATTTTCTGTATGTAATAACGTCTTTGATTTTTACTAGTATGTGATAACTTTTTAGTAACTATTATTTAGAATAGACATCAACAAACAATAATTGTATTAAAAGTACTTTTTATTTTACTTTTAAATTTAAAGAATGAATTACTTTTTCTGTTTTTCTGAATGATTTCCTTTTTATAAAAATGGCACAAATATGAAAAATAGAATCAAATTATTATTTTAATTATGGTTTGATGTTTGGCCACTATAGACACAGGTTTAAAACAGATTAACACACACTAGCCCATTTAAATGTAAATCCCCAATTCATTCAACATTCATTTACTTTGGGAGTTACTCAACACTCTTTAGGTGGATTATCTGGGAATATTTAAGTACTTGAAAAATACAGCTTACTAGGAAGGGGCCTCAAGCCTTGGAGACTGGGCATGAGAAGTAGCTCCTAGATTCATATTATTAATGCATATTGTACCTTAAATTCAGGAGCAACTTATATCTAACTCATTCCTTTTTAAGGCTCCTGACCTGTGCTTGGAGGGTGACAGGATCCTGGAGGAAGAGATTTGGATACAGAGGATCCCAAGGCCCAAAGGACTTGGAATCTCCTAAGGTAACAAAGGAATCAGTTATATCAGTGATAAAAGGACTGTATCTTCTTTAGTAGTTTCTGGTATGTTCATACCTGCAAGGACTCCCTTATTGTTGGATCTGACTGTGGTATATTCAAGCTGCCCCAAATAAAAAATTACTGTAGTTTGCTGCAAATGCCTTTAGAGAAGAGCCACCAGGAGCTAAACTTGGTTTGGTCTCAGAACCTATATTTTGTTTCTACCTCAATTGCTACTGTGGGAGGAGGGGGCATAATTTTCTCTCTACCTTTCGTAGTTCTAAGCTGGGATAGACCCCTGTAACAAAAGACAGATTAACAAGAGAAAAACAAATAGAAGTTTGTTAACATGCATATTTCATATGTATTCATACATGGAGATACGCAGAGAATAAGTAATTCTCATAAAGGAGGCTTAGAAATTTGATTTATGGAGCATCTTCAACAAAGAACAGTAGATTTTTAGAGAAGTGACAAGACAAAGGAAAAGGATTTTGAGTCTCTAAGGGTGGCAAATTGTGGAGAGGCAAATAAATGGGAGTTTGTCAGATAGGTTCCTCTGGTTCTGATAAGGGTCTAATGTTCTTCGAGGCTGATAAGTGTCTAAAGTTGTCCTCAATAATCAACCTCTGTTCTTTCTGGTAGACAGGAGAGGAGAGACATCTTTTCACATTTATGTCCTGCTTTTAAGCAAAGAAGAGAACACAGAGAGCTTTTCTTGTATCTGCTTCTGCTCAATTGCTTCAACTCAAAATAATCCTTATGGGAAAAAGGCATATTTTGGGGTGTCATATTCTGTTCTCCTACAGTACTATACCTCTTCTTTAATGTGTCTTTCCCTAAAGTCTTTCCTGGTTATTTTCGTAACCATAACTTAGCTCTTCTAGTTGGAGAATGTGATGATTCATTCATGTGATCGGTGTCCTGTGATCATAATCTTGCCTAGTTCCCTCTCTCTGGGTGTGTAACTATATCCCTCAATAAGCCTCCTTCCCTCAATAAATTCCAGGCTACAGACTTAAATCCTAGCTCCTAGTATGGCTATGCTTATAACTGGGTAATAAAATCAGATATTTTCATACCACCAGTAACAGTTTTATACGTATGTTTTAAAGCAAACAAAAGAAAGCCCAGTTTTGAAAAATGTTCCACTAGAACAGTTGCCAGTTATATGTGGTTATCCTATTTTCCCACCCTATCATATTAAACCATTATATTATTTTCTCAAATGTTTGTGTAGTACATTGTAAACATGGGCTTAATGAACCCTCATAAAGTAAACAAAATACTTCCTTCAGGCCAGTAGAACTGTCTAGTGTGCATTTAATTAGCCATGTGTATTTTCTGAATCTTATTACATTCTAAGCAAGAATATATTTCTCTCTCTCTTTTTAAATTGGAAACAGTGGCATTTCAGGAAATATACTTATCTTAAAAATTTCCAAGTCACTCTTAGCTATTTTGACACGGGTCAAAATATAGCTTACTTTCTGGTTAAATAAAAGGTAAAATTATTTTCTTTCCTTTTTATGCTTACATAATTTACCTTGAGTAAAAGAGTTGTCTTTCACACATCTGGTTGTAAGAGAGAACAATGAGATGATTATAACAAAATAATGTTGCATAATGAAGCACTTCAAGTATATGAAAAGTGAATCTCCAAAGAGATAAGAGATGTAATTTGTATTGGTTCTGAAGATGAACACCTGTAGTAGTCACTTTTCCCTATGGTAGCTATCTTTACAAAATTAACAGTGATTTAGATTTATATTTGAGGATTAATCCATGTTAAATTTGAGTGCTAGGGCAATTTCAAGCAAGTAAAAAATGCTTTTTCTCTAGGTCAACAACAAATACTGTCAAGGTATAAGACTGCCTTTACAAACGAAAAGGCAAGTGTTAGAAAAGCAACATTTGTTCCACTGACTAACAAGTGTCTCTTTTGAACATGCAAATGATTATGTAGAAAAACAAGTGGTGAGTGGTTATTTGTCATTAACATCTTATTGTGTCTTAGTTTAATCAGATGTTTTCTTCTGAACATTTAATTGAGATGATGTGGAAGAACACAAGTGAAATAGTCTCATTTTTTTTTTAAGTATTTCTCTTTAAGTTGACACTCAGTGTGTAAATACATATTTGTTCCCTCCTTGCATTAGAGCATACTTGACCTCTGATTATTGTAAAAGATGAATATTTAGGCTACTCCTAAATAGGTATTAGGTAAATAAAAATCAGTGTGGTATCTGCTGGATTTCATAAATTAAAATAAAATTTAAAAAATTTATTATGGAGACTGAATTCGTACAACCCTGTATGTGATATACTGCCAAGCAATATAGTGTGGTGATTAGAATCACTGGGTCTAGGGCCTTCCAGACAGCCAGTATTTAAGTCCATTCTCCTCTCATTGCTAGCTCTGTGATCCAACACAGTTGCTTAGCGTCGGGCTGTGGTTAGACTTCAGTGCGTTAGTACACATGAAGTCTTTAGAACAATGCTGGGCACTTGATAGACATCACTCAGTAGTAAGCATGACTATTGTTGGGGCTCAAGAACATGATCCTCCAAAATATGGTACTTTGGGGTGCCACGTATTTTATGCTGAAAGAAATTGAGAAAACTGGAGCAGGACGGTCTCTCTGACTCTCTCCTGCTTCCTCTCTCCCTGAAGCAGGTCATAAAACTGAGGATGGTCACATTCTGACCTCCTTTCCTTCACTTTGAAGACCCTCATGTGACAGGTGTTCTGCCCTTTACTTGGACAGAAAAAATGTCACATAGGGACACGAAAAAGAATATGAACAAATAGACCTTACTAAGTTTCCCCCAGTTTATTACCGTTAGATCACACCTTTTTGTCCTACAATCCTACTTCTGTGTGACTGTCCATTAAAATATAGTTTTCCCTGTTTCTTTGGATCTTTACTTCTAAAGGCTCCTTTGTCATGTAAAACTTATATTAAATAAATTCGTATGCTTTCCTCTTGTTAATCTGTCTTTTGTTTTAGGGTCCTTAGCCATAAACCTTGTAACGGGTGACAAGAAAAAAATATTAATTTTTTCTTTCCTACGTTATCATCTCAGTGATAGCATCTAGGAAAAACATTGTGAGAAGTCATATTTTTATCATAACTAAATTAATTTTCAAGTAAGGACAATTAGGACTTAGCCTTTAAAGTGCCACAATATATTTAAAGTGCCAGGTGTAGACTATGACTTAAGATTAAATACAAATATCTACTTTGTAGTTTACTAAACAGTTCTATAAGCATTATCTCTTCCAATTTTGTTTATTGTTGAGGTTTTATTATAATGATTCATCTTTTACAGAAGGGAACAGTCCTATTAGCAATTAATTAAGCAATACTGAATGAAGTAACTACAATACTAAGTGAATAATTACTTGATAATACCATCTTGGGATTTATAATAGCCATATAAACAGAGTTACAGTTAGTCAGTTTAAACTTTAGGACAACTGGTCTCAAAAACTTCAAGGAAGTATAGGCATGCTCTCAGAGCTGGATACTCTCAAAGAAGATTGTCCAGGAAGAATGTGAAGAAATATAAAAAGTAAATTCTTATAATGCAATTTTAAATAATCACAAAGATAAAGAAATATGGCAGTATTTCTCAAATTATGCTCCATGTATTGTATGCATCAAAATCACGTGCGATGTCTCACAAAAATATGGATTCTGAAGCCATACTCATGTCTTGCTGACCCAAATTATCTGGAGCTGGGATCCAAATTGATACATTTTTAAAAATCGGCTTACAAGGTGATATTTATGCATGCCGATCTTTAAACCAGGGAAAATGTGGAATACTCTGACCAAGTAGTATAATGTGAACTGGTGAGTAGCAAAAAGAACCACTTAACTCCTCCCAAAGTTTTCAAACAAATCATCAAGGTAAAAGGATAAACAAAACCTCATTAAGAAAAAATTTGAACTTTGTAAGCATTATTAGAGATTAATTAATTAATTATATAAGTTCAAATTCCTTCCCCAGATAAGTTACCTTCAGGAAACAAGAAAGAACATGAACTGTTTATTCCAGATGCACTATTGGTGATAACTAAAGAATTATGAATAAATTGAAGGATTAGAAGAAAGTTGTCTACCTTTCTTTCCTTTCTTCCTTCCTGCCTTCTTTCCTTGTAAAATTTTGGTCTCTAAAAACATACACAAGTGAGCTTGGCAATAACCTCAACAAAATTAAACAAAATCATGTGAGGACTTAGGAAAGAAAGCATTGATAGGGCCCTGCCTCTGTTCACGGAGAATAAAAAAATTCTTCTATTTCTCTTGATATTTTTTTCCTATTTTGACAGAATTATTTAACTGGGACAGTAAGTGAGGGCCACAGACATCTGGATTTCAACAAAGCAGCTGCAGATGTTTCTCATTACATTTTTGTGAAAACTGGCTTAATTAAACTTCAAGTAAGAATGACCCAGTAATTTTAATTCACTATAAGCTCATACCAGGACAACAGTACATTATGGTACAAACAGAGATAAATTATTTTAGGCTGCAGCATTTCAAGTAAGGAAGGTAAAAGTTCCCAGTCTAAGATAATTCGGCCATATCTTAATTCTTATGTTTGTTACAGGATATATACTTTAATAAGAACATAGAATATTTTCTTAGGTTCTGAGATTTACACAAAATTGGATGATGATCTGTTGAACATGCTATAGAGGTAATTTCTTCATTCGGTGGTAAATTGGCCTAAATGATCCCCTTCGATGAATAATTATTAAACACAATAACAACAACCAACAACAACAACAAAATACTTCCTAGTAGCTCACACTTTTTATATTAGTTGTTGTTTATTAACATTATACGGTAATCATTACGTAGGATTGACCAATTACATGCTTGGTTGGAGTTCTGGATTATTTTAGCTTAATCCATGGCTACCATTTAGTTTTTTAATGATCTTGGATTTCACTAACAAGTTATTAGTTTGAGGTTTTTATTTGAGAAGTCAACATTTTAAATTATATCTATTATATTTATTGAATTGAAATAAATATAAAGTCAAATGTAAAATTACTTTCTTTACTTAATGAATAACCAAATAAGGATAAAATACCTTAACAGATGTCACATTTATTCATCACTGAAACTGAACTGGAACCTAATTATTTGCTCCATGATTCATAATATTATTTTCAGATATTTTATGTCATGCTATTACTCTCTTCAGAATCTGAATCAAACCTCAAGAAGGTTTTAGCTTTCTGCCTGTATCACTTAGCTAAAGAAGTTTTCAGAGTTTGTAGCCCTCCCCTTTTAACTTATTTTAGTGTGATGTTGTCTGTATTGGATTGAATTATGTTCCCCCAAACTCCCTGAAGCTTGAATTCTGTCCCCCAAGTTTTATGTATTGGAAACTTGGCCCCCACTGTGACTGTTAAGAGGGTGAGAAATCCTATTATGGTAATTGAAAGGTGGAGGCTTGAAGGGGTGATTAGATTGTAGGGATGGGTTAAAAATGGTGGTTGGGGCATTATTCTGAGGGCTTTAAAGAAAAGAGAGCAGAATCTCTCTCTCTACTCTCTCTGTGTCTACTGTCTTGCAATGTGAGACTGTTGGGTCACTGTCACCACCACCAGGTGGACTTTGGACTTCCCAGCCTCAGAAACTTTAAGCAATACATTTTGTTTTTCTTTATAAATCACTCAGTTTCAGGCATTTAGTTATAAGCAACAGAAAAGGACTGATACGTAGTCAAATGAATTCATTAAACTTGCCTCAGTTTATTTTTAAAGCACATCTAGTAACACTTTTCTACACATCACTCATCCTGTATTTGGCATTCTGTGAACTGTGCTGTGTATAAGAATGCACAGTTAGAAAGCAGTATATCTTTCTTTCTTTCTTCTTCAATTTACTTGTTTCTTTTTTAGCTCCTACTTATGAGTGAGGACATCTGGTATTTCTCTTTCGTATTTCACTTAATATAATTTTCTCCATTTTCTTAATATAATTTCATCCATGTGGCTGTGAAGAGCATAATTCCATTCTTTTTAATGGCAGAGTAATATTCCAAATATGTACAGTCAATTATGTTTCAATAAAAAATAATAATATATAAATAAATAAATGAAAGCAGTATAATCCAGGCACTACATATGATCAGTATATGAAGACATTAAGAAAACAATAATTAAATAGAACACCTGGTAAACTGATAGCCGTCATGCCAGAAATTGCTAGCTACTACTTAATATCTTTTCTATCCTTCTTTCTGGGAATAATCCCCCCACCCCTATTTTATTCAAGTGGCCCTGTGGCACAGATAAGAGACCACCCTTCCTTCTCTACTAGTTGTGGCAATATGAGTAACTTCTGGCTGATGAGATATAGACACAAGCTGTTGGTGGCATTCTGAAAAGGCCTCAAGTGGAGCTAAATGAGCTGGTAAGAGTCCTTTTTTCCCTTTGCCTTTTCATTCCCCTTGCTCTTCTTCCTGCTACAACACACACACAGAATTTGGAGTTCTGGTAGCATCTTTACATTTTGTGGATAGATCTAGAAGGATGTGGAGCAGAAAAAATGGAAGAATCTGAGTGTTTAATATTATGAGGTCACCTCACCAACTCTGCAATGCCTACTGTTGTATCTGTTCTTTTGTGAAATGGTAAATACTCATTTATTTCAGCTGCTGGAGTCTGGTCTCAGTTATGAGTAACCAAACATAATTCCTAACTGATACACTTAGTGACATGACATGGTTGGATGCAAATTTCATGTCTGCAGTGGTGGTGAAATAACTGCATTTGTTTTCCACGTGAGACCATAATGCAGAAAATCTTTGTGGAGGTGGTATGAGTGACATATAATCATTTTTGTGTCATCTAATAGTTCAATCAGGGAAATAAATATAAAACTTTGTGATTTAAAAACCATTTTTTTTCTTAAGTAATACATCTACCATAGGTCAAATTAAAAACACTAGGATCATGGGTAAGTTTCTAAAATGCTTATTTATGAATGGGTTCTTAAATATTTCTGCCAAGGAAAATATGGCAAAGAGGGACTACCCACCTGGCAGAGATGATCATGGATTATTACATAGAAACACAGGAATAGCACTGGAAAATCACATATCATGCTTCTCAAAACAGGGTCCAACAGATACTATTGTCCCTAATGGAGTCTCTGTGGCTTTTTGGTCTGAGAATTGATTAGACTTGGATAGCAGCAGAAGATATTCTAACAAAAAAATGAGGTCACTGGCGAGCAACTGTGTCTAATTCAACATTCAGTGCAGCAAAAACACCTCACTGATGTTCAATTAAAGATAAAATGCTAATAATCCAGCAACTACACTACTATATTCAGTGCCCCCCCCACTTTTTCTCAGACAAGATAAAGAAAACTGATCATAAATAAAGCTGATTATAAAAACGCCACCAAGTTATGTTTACCCCTTTAAGCAGTAATGTTCACACTTGTAATTTTGGATACCTTGATGTACACTTGGGCCTTTCCTCCTTTTTTCATTCTGTAGCTTCTGAGTGTTTTGCACATAAAAGAAATGACACCAGGAAAAGTCATCGTCTGATGTCAGTTGCATTTAATGACAGAGAGACCAGAAAGCTGTGAGTGGTGAGCCACCAAGTTCCTGTGATCTGGACATTTCATCCTCACAGGTGACACATTAGGCCTTGATGGTGTCGCCTGCGAGGGCTCTGGGGTGTGTGCTTTCTCCTGGACTGTGTGGGCCGTGGGACTCTGTGCAGAATCTGCAGAATGTGAGAGATGAGAAGAGGCAGACCATTCTTTTTGCTCCTCAGAGACAATAAATAAGTCTCTCAATAACATACTGCTTAATAGTTGAAACATCATTTAGTTCTGTGGTATTTAAAATGTCAGTAAAGCTTTTCAAAGGAAAGCATGTCACAGAATTCTGAAATCTAAAACTGAGAATAGCCAATAAAAATGGAGCTTCTGCGGTTAAAGTTTGAAGGCAGTGACAAAGCCCCTCCTGCCCCATCTTTCCACCTCCCCACTTCCCTCTGAGCAGCCAGGTAGGTTCTCTCAGAAAGGTCTGAGTTCTGCAGGACCCTCAGAGTGGACAGAAAACACTTCAGACACTCCTTGCCTACTTTACCTCCTTCCTTCTGTTTCTACTGTTTCACGATTTGGGAGACTGATGAAAAAATTGACACCAGGGAGTTTCAGTAATTTCCCCATGGTTACGCCATTAGAGAAAGAAGTGAAATTAGACTACTAGTCTATAGTTTTTGTTTTTGTTTTTGTTTTTGTTTTTTGGTTATACAACACTGTCTGGATACAAAGGAAATGATCCTTAAGACCCTTTGAAACTGATTTTCAAATCCTTTCCCACCTGAGTGTGTTAAACTGCAAATAGAGTGGAATTTGTCACATACTTTACAATTACTTCAGAAACGGAAGACAATTAACCATGGCTATTCATTGAGGGAGTAATTCAGGGAAATGGTGTTAGACTGCATGAAAATTCAAAGCAACAGTTCAGTCAATCAATCAATCAGAATATTATTTATTCATTATCAGCTTTGTGCCCAGGATTCTGGAGAATGTGAAAGAAGCATAAAATACAGTTCCTGGCCTTAAATAACTGACTATTTTGTTAGGTAGACAATGTGTGAGTGAGTGTGTGTGTGTGTGTGTGTGTGTGTGTGTGTGTGTGTGTGTGTGTGTGTGTGTGTGTTTAGGAGATGGATGGATATAGGCTGGGATGTGTAGAATTTCCTGAAACTTCATTGTAGTTAATGAAGGAGAGAAAGACAACCAGATGCTCTTACTTAATTAGAAAATGAGACAGAGAGAGAGGAGGAGGAGGAGGAGGAAGAAAATGAGGAGGAGTAGAAGGAAGAAGTTGTTCAGGAATTTTGGTTTTGGTCTTTGAAGCGATCAGCAGCTTGATGGGTCTATGGCTGTTCAAAGTCTCCTGGCCAGTCAATTCCTGAAAGAAGCTAAGACCTTTACAAGAAAGATGAATATCATGGGGTAAAATAGATTTTATATGAGAAGAGAAACAGAAATGAAGAATGCAGAAATGGAGCTAGGAGCTTAGAATGTTCTAACTACTATATTTCCTGAAATAAGACTCTGTAGAGTTCCCTTATTACTAGACTAGTCACTAGACTAGAGTCATAAGGTCACTAGTTCTAAGTCACTAGACTAGAGTCATATGTCACTAGACTCATGAATCATTTTCTAAGCTTGTGCAAAAGTTTTAAATTGTTTCCAATCAAATTTTTCTTGAATAAATGACACAAATTGCCTAGGAGAGTGTATGGTACATGGAAAGCATCATGAATGCCATTAACATATTAAAATATTATAATATCTGGTATCCAGGATTCACATGGTTAAAGTTACAAAAGGAAAAACAGAAAGCTGATGCACTTTTCAATATGTATATAAAGGAAACAACAGAGTGAAATTAGGGAGCAGCGAGCTTTGGTCCCATTTCTATTACCAAGTGTCCAGTCACCCTTGGATAGAAATGAGGTTAACAAAGCTTCAATTTTCTTTTCTGGTGATTATGTTCTACCTAGATGGGTGATTTCAAAGATGTGTTCTATCTTTAAATTATGTAAATCTGGGGTTCAGTTAAAAGCCTGGTATAATCTGCAAGTATCTTTAATATTTGTCCTGTGAAATCCTCCATGCATAAACTTATATGACTTTTGAAGAAAGGAAAAACCAGATTTTCCTCTGTGTGAACTTTTTTCATATTAGCTTTCCAGCCTTGTACTGCATGAGCAAACTCATTTCAGAGACTTCCAAATAATTATCACTGATTAGGGGACAAGGGAAACTTGTTTCTAAATCATAACATGTGGGAAGTGTACGCTTGTTTTCCCTGACATTAACAGGCTCTTAATTCCATCTGAAAAGCTGATTTAACACAGGTTTAATCTTGTATATGTATTATTATTGAGAATGAATCTGCTTTTACACTGGATAGAAAATATGATTGTGTTCTGATGGGAGTGACATTTAAAATAGTTTTCTAGACCTGGTGTGCCCATGGAAACCTCACAGTTAGAAAAGGAGAAAAACATCAAAGAGGCTCATACATTTGGCTTTGTTTCTGCTGCCTACACTTTTTTCCTGATACATGTGTTTCATGGTATTGCCTCTAGTGCCTCAAAAGGAAAATATTTTGCAAAATAATATATTAAAGCAGTGTATGATATTTTGATACATTTTTAAATGAGAACAACTTTCTCTGCTCTCCTATCACTGACCTCTCCACCTCTGTATTCATCTTCTTCCCTTCCTTTGATTCCCCAGAACACGCTAGTGTTTTCCTAGAGAACAAAAGCGAAAGGAAACTTGGTGCTGTTAACAAGGCTTAGGTACTGCAGGGAATTCCCATTTCTCACCATGCCCCTTTCAAGCGCAGTTCAAGGACTCACTCTTGCAGACTGATATATGTGTTTTGAGCAACGAGGAAAAACAAGGTGCTGAGGTCTCTAAGTGACAGTGTTTTTAAAATTGCCCACACTTGGTAACCATGTCTTCCTCTCTAACGAAAAACTTTAGAGGTTCATCTTCTAGTATAAGCCTGACAAGTGACTTCTATGGTTTTAGCGATTGGAATTGTTGCAATCTGTAAGTCACGTAACCTAAGGAAAAAATTGGATCCAGAAATAAAAAAAGTTATTCTATTGATTAAATAATCTCTGTTTGGAAGACATAAATTCAAAATGGAGCAAATTGATTTAATCTGGCAAAATTATGGTTCATCCTAGCTTCCTGTACTGCTCAGTAATGACTTTATATTTCCTGTCATTCGCCTCCTTCTGGGTCTTGGATATAAATTCCACATGTATTTATCCGTTTTCAATGGCATTGTTCTAAAAAAAATCTTTTGTGCTGGATTTCTGTAGGATATTAATTTTATCTAAACTACATCAAAACACAATTATAAACATTAAAATTCCTATTTTCCTCTGTAATAGAAACACTTTTCCTAAAAAATGCAAATATGCTCTTCCCAGTCAATTTTCCAGCACCCTCACAATTGTGACTTAGCTCGGTAGCCTGAAACTATGTTGGTTTTAATAGCAGCTTTTGAACTTCTGAGCCTTAGGTAACAGAACTCAGAGGAGTGATATCATAGTGGCACTGTCCCTTAACAAAGCAGTGGCACTCAACTTGAGAAAACAGTCTGGCCTCTGAGACTGAAGAAAAATCACCACTGTTATGATTATGAAACAGAAGGAGACAAGGGACTAAAAGTTAAATGAGGTTTTTCCCTCTAGAACTGAAAAACGAGTTAATCCAAAAGACAAATTGGATGGATTTTCTTAAAAAATTGTTGGCTCCCCATGACTGGAAGTGCTCACGTAACAGATGGACACTAAATCTGTGGGAATCCTGCAATGGGTGGAAGTTGCATCAGGTGAGCTCTAAGCCTCGTCTAATGCTGAGATTCTGTAGTTCGAGAAACCATATGGTAAGGGCATTAAAACAGGACCGAGAGAAAAGAGGCACTGTTAATCCCCGTTTTCTTCCAATTTCTCTCTACTTGCTGGTTCCTTGGAAAGGTAACCTTTTTTATTTTAATTTTTTACGAGAGATGCTAAATTTAACTGGTATTTTTGACTTTAAAATCTCCTATTTTCTGCTTGTTTCTATACTATTATAGACATCATTACAAATCATTAATAATTGCCTCTATTAATTATATTTTCAAGTGTTCTGAGGCATAGTCTCAGAAGTGAGACATTTGAGGTGGCTGGAGTTTGGAACAAAGAATATGAATGGCACTCTGTTTGTGGCAGAAGGAAAGAGCACAGGAGATTATTCCCCAGTTCACTAGATTTTTACCTGATGATTTACAAGGTATGTAAATTAGGAGACAACCACAGAAGGTACATTTAATGACATCTTAATGCATCATGGAATTTATGACAAGGCATGAATAGCTTGTGCACTCAACCATTGGAAGCAGATGCTGCAATAATTCTACTTAATACTTAGAAGCAAAGTAAAGCATATTGTTTTTTTGTACAAATGTTTATGAAACATTAATAAGAATAATATGCACTATTCAATGCTGAACATATAATCTGAAATCCTTTCCTATAAATATTTATAAAGGAGACATTTTTGTTCTCCACATAAATTGATTTCAAGCCCAGATTCTGAGATGCTGAATGGTTTCCTTTCTCTTGGTATATATTTAACTAGAGTAAGACTAACTAACTCATAGGACAGCATCACTTTTTACTGTATCTACTTAGTGAGAGCCCTAAAGGGATTGCTTTGAATCAATTCATAAAATATACTCATCACCACAGTAGCTCAGTTAGTGGCATGGAAATGGAATTTTTACTATTGTGTTAGCCACTAACTACTGTGTTTGGAAGAATTAATGATCTTCATTAAGTTCAAAGAAGTACACAATTTCTAAATTATGTGGTAGTGCTTGATATTTATAACCTAAATAATTTTTAAAATGCCTTTTCCATCAGTGCCTCAAATGTTGAGGTAGAATATATTTGAGGAAAACCTCTACATTCCAATATTACAGTAAATTTGAATTACTATCTAAAACGGTATAGTTCACTGCTAATTGCAGTTGCAGGGCCCTAAGTCACACTGTTGTTTTTCTGGCAGTATCTTTTCTATTTGCCATTGTATTATGTTTCTTTTAAAGACTTTTACTATCCAATGTCAGGTTTTTTTGAGTTTTTTTCTCCCTCTTTCTAATGGGGGACTCTTTGTAGAGAAATAGGATACTAACTCTAACTGTGATTTTCTTCCAGTTAAAATGATCCTAATTGCTAATTGCTCTTCAACATTGCAGTACTATCTATACTCAGCTTCCTGGATTTGGTCAAAAAGTGTTAAGATTATGAAATGAATCATTTTTATAACTTTATTTGTGTAAGTATGTAACTATGGAGTAAGTTTAACCTGGCAAATTTAGCCTTCTCAGGCAATACAGTGAGTTTATTGAAAGGCATTAGATGAAATGTGAGCTTTGGGAAAGTGAAAAGGGCTTTATGGTCTCAAGAATATCCCACAACAGCTAAGTAGAGATGGACAGCTTGCAGGTGATTAGAATGCATAGGAGTGATTTTAAGAGTAATGCTGAGTTTGCCTCATTAATACCACTTAAATCTGCCCAACCCATTTGAACACAATATGCTTGGTTATTTATATCAGCCTGGAGACATTTGATCTTAGCATGATGATGCCTACACTCTCTAATCCATCAGCTCACATTTTATTATTTCAAAATGCTGACATTTGTAACATCTCTGAACTTTGTGTTTGTTGAAGATTATCAAATACTGTTATGCACAGGCAATGTCCAAATCTAAAGAGAGCTCTATCATGCATTAGAAAGCTATGCCACATCTTCAGATATTAAAAATCTATTTTTGACCCACTCTTGTCCTAACTGCCAGAAATTGTAAGGCAAAATTTTTAAAAATTTTCTTCTTTTCTATTGCTGTATATCTACTGTATGTTATGGACTTCTTTAATATATTGAAAGCTTTTATCTCAATTGTGTCTAGAATAACTCTGTGAAGTAAATTTTAGCACCAAAGTAAATTTTTACAAGAATATATACTAAAAATAATCAAATCATTGGCACTTAGGCAGATATTTGTTCTAACTGGAAAAAATTAGGATAAATGGAATTTGTATTAGAAAATACCAGTGGTTATTTTGAAGCACCAATTATTGCTATTGTAAAATAAAGACTGCATATATGTTTGCATTTTCTCAGTATCATAAACTTTGTTTTGCAGTAGAAAGAGAAAGAATAGCAAATATTGAATATATTCCACAGCCCATTTTAAATGGGTAAGGGCAGAGATTATGGTTTATATAAGCTTTAGAGTAAACCTAGGATAACAGTATTGCAGAACTCAGTTGTGGTCTAGGTATACCTAAGTGTCTTTCTTTTATGGCTGTACTTGTAATTCCCTCACTAGAGTCCGTATTAACACCTTACCAGAAGGCTGACTAATTCCCTAGGCTCGAACCCCATGCCAGTCGCTGCTTATTCACATACTGGATCATGTGACTCAACAATCACTGAAACACTATCCTCTTCTCTACTACGTTTATCATCATTTGTGATCTGAGGTGCGAGAACCTCCGGTGTTCTACCTCTTATCCCCAGTCCTTCCTGAGAATGTTTTCTACTTGCTGCTCTCACTTCCAGTCTGGTAGAGACCAGCATGGCAATGGTAGCAGGGGGAGGAAATGAGCAATTTTATGCATTCTGTTGCACTTAATATTCAGCACAACCCCACTTGGAGAGATGAGAGAAAAGGCTTAGCGAGGTTAAGTACCTTGCTCAAAGTCACACAACTGTGATGTGATATAGCTGTTGTTGGGACCAGTTTCTGATTCCAATGCCTCCTTTTCCCCGCTGGATCACTGTGGTGGCAGCATGAATGACCAGTGAATAGATACTGTCACATGTGAACCACTGTCAGCGTTCCCATGGCCGGTGCCTTATCTACCATGATTTCAGTTTTCGTCTAGGATGAGTCAAAGACTATAAGGGCATTACACCTTTTCATTTACTAATAGATTGCAAAGCAAGGCTTAAGTCTTCAATTAGTTTGGGAAATGAACTATTTAATGGAAAATGTAAGTATTTTTCAAAGATAGTTTTAAATGGATGTTTTTGAAATATGAAACCTAGTAATCAGGGTTCTGTGGGCAAAAGTTTTTAATCAATTACTTCTCTAAGAGTTTATTTTTTCTGAAACCTTTATACTTGACATTTAGCATGTGAATAGGCATTTGAAGGAAAGAATGAGCTGGGGGTAATAAAGGAGTAAATGATTCTAGAAACAGGCTTGAGGAAATGTCAAACTGAGATTATAGATTGCTGGGATTGCTATTCTTGTAACTTATTTTCCTGGATATATCCTCTGACATGCTTTCATAAATATTTTCTTTGTCTCTCCAAATGAAGTTCAAACTCCTGAAGCTTGGAGAGCAGATAAAGTGTTTTATTAGCATTATATCTTCAGTGTCTCACATGTAGCTGCTGCTTAATAGTTACTGAATAAATGAATATGAATGGAAGAGTAAACCTTAACTCTTGTATATTGTATGTTACAACGTATTTGCTTGACTAAGAACTATCAGTTGTCTTTGAATCATGAATATAAGGAACAGTAATGAAATCTATGGAGCAAAGAAATATTAATCAGAAAAAAGTCCTTAAAAACTGCGTTGCAAGTTTGTGTGTATGTGTGCAAGAACATATGTGTTATAAGTACATGTATATGTTTATCTCCTACACAGTGGGTTTTCATAATGTACACTTTTGTAACTCATTTGATTGAACAACATTCACATTAAGCTGTTACTATCAGCTATCGATGTATAGGCAATCTAGAACTAGCTCTTTACCCTGGGGACGAAGAAAGCTTCTGGATGCTATTTCATCATACCAATGACTGATAACAGTGATAAAGGTGATAAGAAGGTGTCAGAAGCCCTGGGCTCTGATATTGCTGATGGTGATAGGAGAAGTAAGGCCATTGCTCTTGATCAGGAGCTAGAAGCCTTAAATGCTGGATTTTCACAGGATGCTTAAATTGTATTCTTTACTTATATCACAATTAAATGACTTTCATTTTTGAAATATGAATGACTAATTACTATTTTATATTGAAACAACTTTCTAAAAAATTTTGATTAAACAGTATTTATTCTTTCCAAAAGAAAGAATAACAAACCAGGCTAGGGACTTCTGATTCTGGGCCCAAATGGAGTAGATTCACTTCTCCTTATTGCTCCTAATAAGTACAGCTAAAACCCCTGGAGATTATCTATAAAACAGACATAAAGAAATTATGAAAGCTAGAGAAGAGGGCAGACCAACAATGGACTTGGGGTCCAAGAAATAACACAGTGAAAACTCACAGGGTTTTATTTTTGCCTCATCTATCCAGGACTAGGAACTGAAGAAGCCAGCAACTTGGAAAGATTAAAGGGATCATACCAAAAAACAAACAAAAACATTTTTTTAAAAAGTGTTCCCTTTACCAAAAGGACCACAAAAGGGTCAAAGTGCAGGAAAGGAAACTTTTGGAGTCAAACACCAAGGCCTGTCAACAAAGGCTGAGTGGAGAGTATCGACTTGCATCACTGCTGTGTGTAGTGAGCATTCCCCCACCAGTGCCACCAGTCAGGATGGTATTGGGGAAGACTGGGTGGAAAGGAGCTCCTGATCCTCATGGTCTCAGTATAGGCCATCTAGACTTTTGCTCCCATGCTGGGCAGTAGCCCCCTTCCCCTGCTGGCACAGTGTCAGAGGAGGACTGCTAAAACAGGAGACTTAAATAAGATCCAGAGTCTAACAATACAACACCCCAAATGTCCAGTATACAATCAGTATGCACTTGTCATTTCAAGAGCCAAGATAATATCAACTTGAATGAGAAAAGACATCAGCACCAAGATGACACAAATGCTGAAATTATCTGACAAAGATTTTAAAGTAGCCATCTAAAAAGGCTTCAAAGAGCAATTAGGAACTTGACTAAAACACATTAAAAAAGAGAGAATCTCAGCAAAGAAATTGAAAATATAAAGAATAAACAAATGGCATTTTTAGATTAAAATATTACAGTTAACAGCAACAAAAAAAATCCTCAGTGAATGAGCTCAACAACATAATGTAAGGGACAGAGGAAAGAGTGAAAGAACATAAAGATAAAACTGTGGAGTATACTAACATTAATAAAGCAAATATATTTCACAGGGCCTAGCTTCCAAAGCCCTGTAGTTTCAGGTATAACCTAACTTTTAAAACTGCATATAGAAATGTTAAACTTGCAAATGACACCCAGGCAAAGGTCTCTGTTTCAGATAAAGAATTGTAACACAGCAGAATTGCTGGCTCAAGGACAGATGTCCTTGGTTAACCTACTGATTGATATGTTAAGAAACTTGCTTGATTGTTGTGTAAAAATACTATGGAAATTGCTGTAAGAAAATACAGTATTTGCTAAGAACAAGCTTTTGTTGGTGGATCGACTTAACCTTTTGCAAATTGCATTGTGGAATGTCACTTTGTTTATTTCACTGATGTTACTAGTTTCCATTTGTTAAAACTATACTTAGCCATAATTCTGCCCATATCCTTGTGTTCTTTGTAATGATCAGATCAACTGAATTTTCTTGTGAAACTTCCTTGTCTTTACAATAAAAGGGAGAGGCTAACTTAGAATCGGGGCTGTCACATTCAGCTTTCTCCTTCTAATGGGGAAATTACTGAAGTGCAGCCCTTCCAGGCCTCTCAATGCATACATAGTGCTTGAGTAATCATGTAATTATTTTTTTCATCTTCATTACACAGAGGGAAGTGTAACATAAAACAATAGAAATTACCCAGTATGAGAGAGAGAGAGAGAATGGACTGAAAAACACACTGAAAAGAATCTCAGGGATCTGTGGGACTATAAGAAAAAAAAATCTGACATTTGTATCATTTGATTCACAGGAGCCGAGAAAAAGGATGTGGCTGAAAAATTATTCAAAAATTAATGGCTGAAAATTTCCAAATTTGGCAAAAGACATACACCTACAGATTCAAGAAGCTTAGTCAACCCAAATAGCCTATACCCAAAGCAAGCTACATTAAAACAAATTATAATTTCTGTAAAATAAAGACAAAGAAAAATATCTTGAAAGAAGCAAAAGAGAAACAACACCCTACATATATAAGAAAAACAATTTGAGTGACTCAGACTTCTATACCCAGTGAAATATCCTTCAGGAAAGGGAAATTAAGATATCCTCAAGTGAGGGAAAACTATGAAAATTTGTCACCAGCACATTTTCTCTAAAGAAGTAGCTAAAAGCATGATAAAAACAAGGAATCATGGAACATAAAGAACAATGAACTGAAAAAAGTAAAAATATAAGTAAATACAATAAACTTTCCTTCTCATGAGTTTCTCAATTGTGTTTGATGGTTGAAGCAAAATTATTTTATGTGGTTCTCAATGTATGTGAAGAAATATTTAAGACATTTCTATTCTAAACTGAGAAGGGTAAAGAGACTTGAAAGTTAAGGTTTTATATTAGTGATAAAACAGTTGATTTTGGTGGTGGTTACACAAATGTGATAAAATGACATGAAACTCTACATATACATGTACCAATGTTAACTCCCTAGTTTTGATATTGAGCCATGGTTGTGTAAAATGTAACCACTGGGAGAAACTGGGTGAAGTGTTCCCTGAATCTCTCTGTGCTATTTTTGCAACTTCCTTTAAATCTACAGCTATTACAAAAAAATGTTAAAAAAATACAGGTGTTGTGGTACGTAGATTTGTTAAATATTTTTTCTTTGAAAAATAAGTATATTCCATATGCTATACACAAAGACCTGTTCAGGTCTTCTCTCTCCAACTCACCTCCGAATTTGGTCCTGATTCATTAGTGGATCTTTGCAGATCACAGCCTGGAGACTGGTTACAGGATATTTTTAGCAAATGTTCAACCTGATCTTTACAAAAGTAAGATGTCAGGATGAAATGCAATCATCATCAAGTAAAATTTCAAAATGAGAAAGTGATAATTCCCAAGCCAATATTTAATCAACTGAACTACATCTTTGTTGCAACAGAGTATTAATTCAGTTAACTTTGCTATTGTTTTATGTAGTATCAATCTATCAGATATAAAAGAAAATGCTGTGGAAATATCTATTATAAAGATACCTCCTAATAATAATTTTTGCATGCCTACTATGTGCCAAGTACATTAAATATGCCATCTTATCAAAATTCACATCAGTCCTGCAATGTGAATATTATTTTTTCTGTCTTGTCATTGGAGATAAAGATGAGGCTCAGAAAATTTAAATAACATACCCAGGATTATCCGTCTAGTTAGCAGCCAAGTGTTTAAATCTTAGTTTCTATCAGGCAGCTTACAATCAGGAAAACAAAAACCACAGCAAGTATTTCAAATAGAAAAAAATTAACACGAGTTTTGGAAAGTGGAAAAGGCAAAAATTGGAATGTGAGTTGACTTAGAAATTAGAAAGTGTAAGAAGCAGCTGGGCTGGCCAGTTAGCTCAGCTGGTCAGAGCACAGCCTTGCAACACCAAGGTCAAGAGTTCGGATCTAACCAAAGAGCCGGGAGAAGACAAGTGAAGCAGTGTTAGCACCAGAACTCGGGCACACAGGAGAGGCTGGCCTTTGGTGGCCAGTTCTCTAGAGATGATATCAGATAAGATGGAGGAGGAAAGTGAGAGAATGAGAGTGAGGGCAAGAGAAAGGGAGAGGTGATTGTGCCTGTTCCTCTACTGGTTTCTCTCTCAAATCCCAGTGGTGCCTCTCATTGATCACACTCAAAGAGTTGGCCAACTAGAAAAGTACGCTGAGAAACAGAGCTTGCAGCCTGCCAGCCCCCAGGTCAGACAGGAAAGGGTTAAGACATCAAAACGCAAATTAAAAAAAAATAATATAGACTGATTTTTTTAAAGCAATGATATTTGTACTATAATGTATGGCTTTCAAACGAAGCACTGTGCACTGATATTTAAAACATTGCAAGTTAAAGGTTAAATTTCTTCATTATATTTTCTAATTTCTAAGAATTCTTAAAGGATGTAATATATACTTTAGTCTTTCTTCTTTCCTTACTTTCCTATCAGTCTTCCAGATGCAGAGGTATGCAATTTTAATTTCATATTTAAGCAGTTGCATAAAAATCTTTACCATTCCTAAATAATTCTAACCTTTGACATGATCCAAAAGACAGAAAATGCTGAACTGCTTCACTTTCTTTTCATAGATCTCTGGTTAGCACTGAAGGTGCTAATGAGGTCAAGGTCTCGGGTACATATCCTTAGTGAGCCAGTTAGCATCACTGCCCTCCAGGTCCACGGATGATTTTCCTAAACTTAGTTAGACACGTTAACAGATGCTGCTGTTCACTCGAAATACCCAGGTGGGTGATGGGCCAGTGCAAAGTTCACCGTTGTATTCCTAGATGCTGTTGGGCCCAGGAATCAGTAAACATCTCAACATACAGGAAGTACCCTCCTCTGTAGTGTATTGAAATTTAATGGGAAAGAAATGGTTCTAGTCATTTCTTTTGAGAAAAGTTGTTCTTTTTAAAAAGCTGACACATGTCAATAAGTTTGACCCAATGGACTCTCACCCCTCTCTCTCTATAAATTCCCTTAACTTTTGGACCAACATTGATTGAATAAAAGTAAAATTTCTTCCTTTTTGCTGGACTTCTTGTGTAAAATGTCAATGCCAACAGAATATAGTTTGGATTCTGTAGAACATCTATAGGAAAATGAGGAAAGTATTATAGAGAAGAAGCTGCTGGGTTTATAACTGAAAGTGTACTGTTATTATTTATATGGATCATTAAGAAGCAGAAATTAAGTGGGAAAAAGTGCAGTTGCATCTTCAGTGGACCAAAGGAGAGAGAGAAGGCTGAGAAGTCATTTTTGGCATCATAACACTGGGAGGTTTATCACAAATAATGCTAAATGTGTAATATGTATTAAATGAAGATAATTTGGTAGAAGAAAAAGCTTGTCTCTGGCTTGTGCATTTAAAACTATTAGATGCCCATGGTGGCAACATGTAATGGGAAATTTGTTTCTGACTATGTCTCTCTAGGCTGATTCAGTCTTGTGGAAATGATTACTAGTGAGAACTTGAGCAACAGCTGGTCATCAGCTTGGAGTAGGTGAGTGGCTTCCAAACACACAGTCAGTATCAATTTGTGGGGCATAAAATCAACTCAATGTTTAGTACATCTTGACCATCACTTCTGAAAACGAAATAGAATATAATAAGATAAAAAAAATAGAAGATTGGACTAGACTAGACTAACAGGAAAGAATCAGAATAGATCAAAGGGTGAGTAATATTTTGTGAAATGTTTAATTCAGTTGTATAACTGTGTGGGAGTGTATGTGTGTGTTCAGGGTCATGATATAAAATGTGCTTCTCAGTATAAGCTGTGGTAAAAAAGAATGTGTGAATATGAAAAATGCAATGAAAGAGACCTAACTGAAACAATCGTGATAAACTGATAAACTTGTCTGTCTAAGTCAAACCACTCTAATTTTCTTCTGTTTGTTGAAGGAAAAATGAAAATAGACTCGATGCCTTAAAATGCTAATTCTTCATAAGAAAATCTATTTGGCTTAGTCAAATTCTTCCATCCTCATTCTACTCTACAAGAAAATGAAAGCCTGTTTCAAAACCAACATTTTTCATTACCCTGTAGAATTACCTCCACCCCAAATGATGGAGTTTGGATGTGTTGTCCTCTCCAAAACTCATGTGGCAATTTGATCTCCAATGTGGCAGTGTTGGAAACTGATTGAGTCATGGGGGCAGATCCCTCATGAATGGATTAATGCTCTCCCTGGGGGAGGGCGGATTAATGAATGAGTTCTTGCTCTATTAGTTCCCATGAGAGCTCCTTGCTTAAAAAGATCCTGGCACCTCCCCTCTCTCGCTTGCTTCCTCTCGCCATGTGATCTGCTTGTACCCGCCAGCTGCCTGCCACTTTCTGCCATGAGTAGAAGCAGCCTGAGGCCCATGCCAGATGCAGCTGTCCCAGAATTGTAAGCCAAATAAACCACTTTCCTTTATAAATTACCCAGTCTCAGGTATTTCTGTTATAGCAACACAAAACGAACTAAAACACCAAATCACATGGATTTATCTTGAAGATCTGAAATTTCTTTTACTTAGTGGTTAATTCTTTATATTGTCTTTATATAATAATAATACAGTGTATACATTACTAGTTATTTAGCATGGGGTGAGTGTGGGGGGCAGTTATGATTGTTCCAAAAAGCAGAAGACTGAAAACACTGACATAGTTTGTGAACTGTCAAGTTTTGTCAACTTAATTATGGTAGGCAGTCTCTAAAATGGCCCCCACATATTTCCTACCTTCTAGTATTCATGGCCTTATGTAATCCCCTCCTCGTGAGTAACTTGATCCTTACAAGTAGAATATAACAGCAATGAAAGAATATCACTTCTCTGATTAGATTACAAAAGATTGTGACTGACTTCTGTCTCGCTAGCAGATTCTCAGTATTGCCTTCTCAGCCTGCATAGTTTGTTAAAGAAAGCTTCCATAAGGGAAAGGTCCACATGGAAAGAAACTAGGGGTGGCCTCCAGCCAACTTCCAGCAGGGAATTGAGGCCCTCAGTCTCTCCAGGAACAGCTCTATGGAAACTGAATGCTGCCAATAACCAGATGAGCTCAGAAACAAATTCTTCTCCAATTGATCCTGCAGACGAGACCCCAGCTCTGGCTGACAACATTGTTGTAGTCTTTTGAGAGATTCTTAAGCAGAGGACCCACCTATGCCATACCCAAATTCTGATTTACAGAAATTCTGGGATAATACATGTGTCTTGTTTTAAGTAGCTAATTTTGGGGGCAATTTGTTACATAGCTATTGATAACTAATGCATTGATGCATATCCTGGTTCTCCAACAGGGGACATTTGGCAATTTGGAAATTTTGGAATCATTTTTGGCTTTCATAAGGGTAGAGACCAGAGATGATGCTAAACATTCTGCAATGTACAGGACAGCTACTAACAGCAAATAATTTCTGACCCAAAATAGCATGTGTCAAGGTTGAGAACCATGGTCTATACTCTAAATTTTAGTACCTTTGGACAATAGACCTTAAATCTCATATTCCACACACTATTTCTAATGTTTACTCATAAAAGGGAATAATTTACCAGCACATTTTTGAGAATCCTGTTGTAGAATCAATGGCATTTCATTCATTTTTGAAGGATCACAATATTTTTTTTCTTTAGAAATATCCCAGTAAGAAAAGTATAAAATATCCCTCTATTAAAAAACTTTATTAACTGTAGAGATACATCCATTCTGAAATGTATGGGTAAGTTAGAAGCTGATAATAAAACATCCAAATGCGCTAGAGAAATTTTACGTTTTAATCTCTCTATGGTAACACCTGAGCAGCCAAATTTATCTTTCTCTATATTGGCAAGTTATGCTCCCCTCAGGCCAAGACTCATTATGCCAAGTTATATCTTACCCTGAAATGGTTGACATACAATGAAGGGAGCCCCTAAAATCCTGGTGGGTGTGTCTTAACTTCTCACATTCAAACCAGAGTGCTTCATGAATAAATCAATGGAGTTGTCACGGAGAGAAGGCATACATTTTTCCATAAATGGAACTGTAAGCAACCAGTGCACATTATGAACAGCCAGTATGTTTCATTTATGACCTGTCTTGTCAGAGAAACAGCATACTTTGAATCACAGGGAAATTGATATATTTCCAGTACATAAAAACAGTCTGAATGGTAAAGAAATAAATACTGATATATTCGTGCTTTCTGTCTTATTGAGAGCAATAATATAATTACCAATTACGTGTGTGTGTGTTTTGTTTTGTTTGTTGTTTTTAAGGAAATAAGAGTGGTAGCAGATATTCCGTGGAAGAAATAGCTCCCCATGCTAAAGGCCAGAATTGTCATGCTCAAACTTACCATAAGCACACAGTCTCAGCACAGCTGCAGTCTAGTCACCTTCATCGAATAAGCCAGATAGCCTCTTAGTCTTGACTGCACATATAAGCACCCACTTTTGCCTATATAGACCAGGGAATATTGGTTAAGAACATAGCTGCAAGGGTCCATTACCCTTCAAGCACATTTTTGTTCTAAATTAATTATCTAGCCTCGAGACAGGTGAAAGGTTGAGTTGAATCCACATTGTGGCTTTGCTTTGACCATGATCATGAGAAATTGTGATTGATCAGTGTACACCTGGAAAGTGGTTAAGGAGAACAATGTGAAAAGTTAAAGATATTGGTTCAATATCTTTCCTTTTATCCACTACTCAAAAACTCCAATGGCTCCTTATTCTCTACAAAAATTTTTGTCTCTGCCTAGTGTTTAATAATTTTACTCCAATCGCTTCTAAAAAAAATTGTTAATACTTCCTTTCTTAGTCAAAGTCAACTAGACTCCTCTCCTTCTGATGTCTGTGTCACAGCTCGTGGGGTTCTCTCCATCTGAACTACCTTTTCTCTTCCTGAACGAACCTTAACCATCCTCAAAAGTCCAGTTAATATTTTTTTCTTTCAATGAATTCTTCTTAAATTCCCAACAGGAAGATAGTTTCTCCCTCCTCTAAAATCACAGAATTCTGTGTGTTTGTATGTATTTTGTATTGTATTGCATGTCTAAATAGTCTTTGTGTTTCTCCAGTGCACAACGTCCACTAGACCCTAATGAAATGCAAAACACTTAATTAAATTTGTAAATGTATATCTCTATTGCCAGATTATCTAATCCATATTTCTTGTTTGCCTGATTTAACTTGACTATTCCTCAGTGTTTCATTCATTCTATAGAAATATCGTAGAAAGCTGACAGACAGCAGAACTTACATATAATTAATTAATTAATAGTGGTCTATGGAACACCTTAATACCATGTATTTACCCTTAGTGTGGCATCATCAAAATAATATAGTATTTCTTTCCTTGGTAATGAGAGATGATCTAATTTCTCTCAAAGGTACATATGACTTTGCAAGTCTAAACTGCTGACTTACCTGGAATAAGGTTTTCTTTTCTAGGACAGGCAAGGCAATGTGGTTAGTGTATAATTGCTATAGTGTTGGGTAAAACACAGTTAAATTTAATTAAGAAGATTTAATGGCCAAAATGTTAATATAGTTCTAGTTTATAATATCCAGCCTTAATGTGGGTTTTGTCTGATGAATTCATAGTGCTGCTCAATGTTCATTTTTCTTGATTCTGCTGCCTGACAGAGAAGGAAGTTGAATGATTCAGAGAGAAGAATAAACAATTCTCCTTCTTGTATAACATGTTTATTTATGACATATTTGGTTTATAATAAAGTAGAAGAGTTAGGCAGAATAGAATCTATCCTGAAAAAGAAGACATGAAGCTAAAAATGAAAATAAAAGGAGAGAGAGAAATATAAAAATAGATCAGATAATTATGCTTCCTCATTAACTCTCATTGCAATCTTCTTAAGAAGACTGAATGTATTCCACTACCAGGATTTGACTGCTAATAAAATAAAAATATTCTGCTTTATAGATAGAAATTTGGGTTAATTCCTATTGTCTTGCCATCATATCCTAATGACACTAAGAAATTAATACTTACTAATAGCATGAAACTTATCTTCTGAGAGTAAGTACAAAATCATAACAGCTTTATATCACAGTGCCAAGTATTTTGTGTGTACTTATTTCGTGAATTTGCCTCTTACAAAGAGTTTAAATATGTGACTTTGTTAAGGCAATTCCATAGTAAGTTTGCTTTTAGCTTCAAAATAAAAATCTAATGAAGATATTAATATATGTATATTAATTGTATATTAAATGTATATTAATATATGTATATTTTTTCTTTTTTCTTTTTAGAGGACAACAGTTTTTAAAATACATAGTCTTCACTTAAATGAGTAAATCCAATTTAAATCAAATCTATTCCAGCACTACTTTCTCCTTGGGAAATTTAGATATATGGTTGATAGGTGACTAGATAGAGAAAATTCAGAGAGATAAATTTGTTCTAGCTCCACATAATGTAGTTAATGTACGCAGGGCTTTAAAAGGAGACTTGGTTTTGGGGAAGCTGCTGGATGATGATGAGTTAAAGAAAGTACCTGGAAGAAAGGAGTCCAGAGGAAAAACTAGGAGGGGACATGACACAATGCAGCCCCAGCCGAACAGTGGTTCTCAAGCCACTGTTTGAGTTAACAGTACAATTAAGTGGGATGCTTAATAAATATGTGAGTTCCTGAGCCGACTCTAAACACTCTGGGTCAAAATCCTTCAGGGATGAACAGATGCTTCTGAATTTTTAACAGACATGTTTGGTGATTTTGAGGCACATTAAAAATCAAGACCGATTGATAATGAAAAGAGTGTATTTTTTATTTTTTGTAAGTATTATAAAAACTGTTTTAGAAAGCATCAGTGAACTCATCTTTAGCAGTTTCTCCATCTCTTCTTGGCTTTTTCATTCAGCATATCTGCTTCATAATTTTCTGCAGACTGACTTTGTCTGTTATACAGTCTACCAGGTAGAAGATAGCCTACCACTATCAACTTCTTATGAATTCATTTAAAACAAAAAAAAATAGAGCATGTACTATTTGACAGAGACAGGACAGTATATCAGAAATAAAACAGTGAATAATTAGGACTGAGAAAGGAATGTTCCCAAAGATAAGCAAATCATTGTAGGCTGGGCAGATAACGTGTCAGCCCAAAGTAGCAAAACAGTGGTAAGAATATAAGTGTCTAATAATAAGGTTTAGTTAAAAATGAGATACATCTGGGTAATACAATAGTAAAAAACTCCTGTCTCAGAAGAATATACACGGTGAAGGAAAACTGTTTAAGATATATTGTTTTGCTAAAAAACACATACACACAAATTATAGAACGATTGTAACATAAGCTTATCTAAAAATAAATGCAAAAACTGAAAAGACGCAAGAAGATATCCAAAGTTGCATAATGAATGCTACTGGATTTCAGGTGTTTTTTCTTTTATTATTCAAACATTTCTGATTTTTACAAAATTATACAATAAGTACATATAATTTTTATAATTAAAATTATAAAAGAAAAGAAAAAATAAAAGAGGAAGAAATAACATTTATTGTGCAGTTTGCTGCTTATCAGGAAGTTTGGACTTATAAGTCTGACAACAAGCAAAGAGGCAGTGCCTGCTTTCAGTGTCTATGTACCCAAAGATCTTTGACTTAACTGAATACATCTCTTCTTGAAGCCAAGCCTGGGCAGAGAACATAAGTTGCATTTTCTGCAGAGCATAGGCTAACCACTGAAGCTATCGTAGAATAAATACTCCTTAGGATTCCATCCTCAAGATGTTGTGAAACTACACTTGCCTTCTTCCTAAATCCACATACTAGATGAATTGACATCAGCTTGAAAATTGGTTCTACTTAACTGAGCACACAAAAAATGTCAATTAAAGTACAGCTATCATTTACGTTTTTTCCCCTTTATCACTTGCATATTCTTTTATCTGAAGGAAATTCAAGACAGGGGAGGTACCATCCCACATCTCACTACAAAAGTAAAATGGAATAAATATTTTCTCTCCCACTCCAGAGACAGCAGTATGTGGAAATGAGGCTTTCGTGTGGACAACTCGGTGCTCCTATCCAGGCTTTTGACTTCTGAAATAATTGTACAAAGGTGCAAGGACAATCAGGAATCTGCAGCTGAATTGGCTGTTTCTTGATGTCAGTGACATTTGGAGAGTGTCTAACGGTGACACCATAAGCTGTGCCACCCACCCGCACACAGGGTCATTGTGGTCAGGCCTCAGCTCTGCCTCCCTTCTCTTGACCTGCTCAGGTAGTCAGTCTTTTTGAGGATTCTTTAATCTAGCCATTTTTATTCCACTTTGTGTTACTAATACCCAAGGACATTTAGTATTGCATTACATATTAAATTCAATTCAAAGACTGCAGATTTTATTTTTACATGCTTATACCTAACTTTCAGTAAAGCCTTGCTAACAATTTTCCTACTCATCTTGGAATCTTAATAAGCAAAACAAAGCTGTTTTAAATTTTTTCTTAAAAATACTATTTGTAGTAAAATGCACATTTTGATAGTCACAAAATAATAATTTTCTTTGAAATACATGGAATCAGAGATTCATGAAGAAAAATATGAAGAGTCATCAAAGGATATAAAAGAAGCCCCAGATATATAAAGAGATATAACTTTGTTATGGATGACAAAGCATATTAATACCCAGTTATCTGTAAGTTTGATACAATTCAAATCAAAATCATGAAGTGATTTTGTAATGAAACTTTGTCAGTTCATTCCAATATTCCATAGAGGAAAAATGGCTTAATGTAGTCAAGGCAATTATGACATAGAAAAGTACGATCATGAATCATGCAATAAGAAATACTAAGACTTGTTGAAAAACAAACAATAACAGAGTAACTTAAAACATGGTATTATGATAGTCAAAGAAACCAAATATAGAGCCTCTCTCTCTCTCTTCTCTCTCTCTCTCCACACACACACACACACACACACACACACACACACACACACACACACACACACACACACACAAAGAAAGTTCACTATAGGCAACTTTGTGGGTCTTTGAAAGATGACCAGTTGTAAATAGTGATGAAACCCTTGCTATGGAGAAAATATTATATTACTGTCTCACACCATACTCTAAACAAGAGTCCAAGTAAATTAAATACCTAAAACTAAAAAATTGCATTTTATCTTATTTTGTTTTACACCTAAAACGTAATTGATTATACATATTTATGGGGTACAAAGTTGACTATCGGTATTTGTGTACCATATGTGATGATCAAAACAGTATTACTAGCGTGTTCTTCATTACAAGTTGTAATCGTTCTTTGTGTCCCTTACCCAATTTCTCCCTAACTCCCCTCTCTTTCTTCCTTTCCCATGTCTAGTGACCATAGATCTGTTCTCTCCTTCTGAAAGTTCAACGTTTATTGTGGCTGTTTCTTTCTTTCAGCTCCCACTTATGTGTGAGGACATGGGGTATTTTAAAACTTTAGAAAAGTGCACAGAATGTGATGCCAAAAGAAAGAAACAGAAATTTATCAAGAAATAATGGTCAATGACAACAACAGGCAATTTCCAAAAATTTCAAATGAAAATAAGAAAAGTTTCTCAAACTCGGGAAAATGCATGAGATACTATTCCAGTCTCATCAGATAGTAGAAAAATGAAAATAGTGAGTGATGATGATGTGGGAAAACAGGAGCTCTCACGCACTGTTAGTGGGAGTATCAATTAGTACAACCAACTTGGAGATAAATTGGTCAATATCTAATGAAGTTGAAGATGCGTGTTCCCTCTATATACATGCATGTCTAGAACAGTATATTTTTAAAGTTCTTGATCTCAACCCACAGTAAGAAATGCATTTTATCTTGGAATTTAAAATATGTGCATGTGTATGTGTGTATATACATGTATATACACACAGTTTCATAAGAGAAGTTACCTTTTTCTGTATGATGTACTTTGATATTTTTAATGTATTTAATTTTTTAAAAAACCTATGAGTATTAAATTTAGAATTTGTTTTATGATGCACAATTTGGAAAATGCAAAAATGTGATTCTAGTTATAAACATCTATGTTAGGCAGAAAAACGTCACCCTAAAGATGTCTGCATCCTATTCCTGTGGTGATGTTACGTTACACGGCAAAAGGAATTTACAGACGGAGGGATTCGTCCAGATTATCCAGGTGGGCCCAATATAATCACGTGAAACTTTAAACATGGAGAACTTTTCTGAGCTGCAGAGAACCAAAGAGATGGCAGCTTGAGAAGAACTTGACCCTTCATTACTGGCTTTGGAAATGGAGGAAAGAGGACATGAGTTCAGGGGTGCCAGAGGCCTCTGGGGGCTGGAAAAAGCAAGGAAACTGTTTCTCAGTAGAGCCTTCACAAGTAACCAGCCTGTGGACACCTTGACTTTAGCTCAGAGAGACACGTTTTGGACTTCTGACCTCCAGAAATAGAAGGTATTAAATTTATGTTGTTTTAAGCCACTAAATCTGTGACAATTTGTTATAGCAGAACTAGAAAACTAACACAATCTGCAAAATGAGCTGTGGGAAGACAGATGATAGATGGATAGATAGATATAATGCTGTGATTTTCATATGCATAGGTGATAATCATAGCATTATTTTAACAGTACCTAAATGCCCATCATAGGGAAATGGACAAATGAATGATAGGATATTTATATTTGATATGCTCTAGATCAGTTGAAACAGAATAAGCCAAACATACATGTATAAATATATTTAAATCCCCAAAACATCATGTTGAATGATCAAAATAACTTATACAATAACAAAGTAATTTTCCTACCATTTATAAACTTTATTAAAACTGGAAACACAATATATTATATATAAATATTTGCATTTATTAAAAGTTCATTGAAAGATCATGCAACAAATATATTATATTGGTCACCACTATGAAGATAGCTTAGAAAATGGGACTAATGAGAATTCCAAAGATAATTTCAAATATATTTAAAACCTTTTAGGTGTTTATTTTTTAAATCCTATAAGAAATATATATGAAAAAATAGAGAGAAAAAAATAGATGGAAAGGAGAGAGAAAGAAAGGAAATATGAGCATAATTCTTTGAGACCAAATGCCCTGAGATTAAGCTGAAACATGATCATGTGCTGTGTAAATTTAGGTAAATTACTTGAGTTCTCTGAGTGTTAGTTTTCCTCACATGTAAAAAAGTTGAAATAATTTTTTTTTCGGGCTGTTGGAAGAATTAGAAGAGATAGTTGACATATAGGGGATAATAAAAATAAAGGTCTTGCACATGGTTAAGAACTTAATGGAGACAAATTATTTCTTCTTTCCCCAACATTGTACCTGAGTAGAACTGATCCCTCTAGATTTGTCTCTCTATCAGATGTAGAGGAAAAAAGAGACCCTAAAACTAGTTCAAGAACTTGTTCACCTGACTCACAGATACATCTGGGTTTTGAACTTTACTTTATTCTATACCAATAAATTCAGGAAAGTACTAACCCAAGACTGTAGGTTTAAGGAGATTGACAGTGAAGGATGAGAAATTGGTTCAGCTCTATCTGTTCTGTATACTATCCCCTAACAATGAGATCGTGCATTGCATTATAGATGAGATGCACATGGCCCAGGTATTGGGCTTTCCAGCTTGGATCTAGGTGGATCTGCCTCCTTAACATGTTTACCTATATTGGGCCTGAATGAGTTTTCAAGTTCTGATCTTTCTTCTTTCATGCTTATTATCCACAAGTATTGTTCTACTACTCAGCCCGTTTTGGTAGACTGAAATGCATACATGTTAATATGTAATTGTAGAATGTTGATAAACTATTATATGTGTATTATCTAGTGCTGAAGGAAAAATTGTTTTCATTATTATTTTTTCTGTCATGCTTTCCCAATGATGCTCAAGGATGTAGGAGACTATTGTAATCATCAGAAAATAAGGCCAGTATCTCCAATCTTTTGTCTATCAGATGTCCCAGTACCCCTGAACTCACCGTTTTCCCTTGGCTACACTGATTAATTCAGAGATGGGGATGTAGCCTTCAGGAATACATCCTGAAGGCTACATCCTTCAGGATTAGTTGGATTTTTGAAATAGAAGATTCTTTTGTACTGTACTTGACCTTGGAAGAACAAAGCCAGGACATTTATGGTAGCCATGTTGGAGTTTGTAATTAAGCCAAAATAGAGGAAAGAAGAGTCAACAAGTGGCAATAGACCTGATCTAAACACCCATTAACCTTTATGTCAAGCCACAGCTGACCAGATCTTTTTCTGTCCTTTTTAGTTGTATAAGACAATAAATTATCTTTTTTTAATTTTAGACAGTTTTAATAGGATTTTCTGTAGCATTGCAATGAAAATGGAATTCTCTTCCTTACTTATGGATATGGCAACCAAAATAGTAGGCTCGTAGCTACAGTTCAGAGTAGTGCCTGATGGGCTGGTGGATTCTTCCCAGTAGTACTGAATGATGTCTGATTGATACCTAAGCTTTCACTTAGTATTTAAATATGTGTCTTATCTTAGTTTACCCCATTCTTTGTTCCTTATCTGGAGCTGTGTCTTGCTTTCTGTAATCCCCAATTCTTAAAGAGTTGGAACTGGAGGTTTGCTGAATATAGACAGGTAACTTTTGTTTCCAAATCAACAGTCTATGTAGGATTCCTAGTGACATGCTGTGCTTGGTATATTAAACTTTCTGCTATCTCTGATTGTCTGAAGCTTTCCTTAACTTGCATCACCCTGACACTATTGTTCCTTGGACCAGTTGCTTATTATTCCCCAAGTAACAGAGTGGCCTGTAAGACTAAAGGGTATGAATGCAGGAGCAAGCAGATGCTCAACTGGAAAAGGTAGAGACGGAGAACACGCTATGGATGAGCGCAAAAGCAGCATTCTGAAACTTGGCCCCCGAAAAATAATAAAGAGTAAATAATTCTGGAAACAGTTGAATCGAGAAGGAAGAGCCATGAAACAAAACCTTGTCAAAGCCAATGGAACATCTACGGGGATAAAAGGACCCAAGAAAATTTAGACAAGAATGTCAGGCAAAATTGTAAGAAATTAAACAAATAAGTAAACTTGTTGCTACTTCTGGTACTCCTTTTCTAGCTTTCACTTGTGGAAGTTTGATTTGCTTCACAAGGACTTCTCAGCCTCTGAAGAAGGATACTTTTCTCTGTTCCTATCAGCATCTGACTTTTAAGTCCTTTCCACCAAACACATGCTGCATTTCCTGCCCACTGATTTGTCTCCATTGGGAGTTCCTCTACCGGGGAAGACTGAGACTAAACTTTTCTTTTGCCCTTTGCTGGGTCTGGAGCTATGTCTTTTTCAACAATTCAATTCAATTAGGATACTATTTACCTGGCGTTAGTGTAGACCCCAACAGGTTAAGGGGCTCAGTCCCACAGGATCACCCCCACTACAGTTGCCAGCCTCAAATGGGGTCCCTAGGCTACCAGCACTTTTTTCCTTCTGGGTGACTACAAATTCGAGAGTTCCCACAAACTCTCCATCAGATTCAATAATTCACTAAGACACAGACCTCAAGAAAGCACTATATTTATGATTACAGTTTTATTATAAAGGATACAACTCAGGAAAAGTCAAAGGGAAGAGAGTCATAGGATAAGACAAGGGGTTGGGGAGGGGTGGTATGGAACCTCTCTCAGTGTGGTGCACCCCCCCTCTCAGGACCTCATTCTGTTCACCAA